>NC_048306.1:9408134-9692067 GCF_013100865.1 Trachemys scripta elegans | reverse complement strand
AAAACTTCTCTGATTGATAATGTCCCCAGCATCCTATCAGTGTTACTTTTATCAAGGGAAGACTGTGTGTGGAGTGGCTGGCAAAACAGTGCTAAAGTCAATGCTCGTTTAAATGATAAGCTGAATGAGTGATCATTCAAGCAAAACAAAGGATAAAAGATGAGCCGGATTTTTCTGTATGGCTGCAGTAATAAAAAGCTAGCTCAGATGTGTTTATTTTCCCACACACAAGTGGGTTTTTTGTATACTAATATTTACAATCCAAACAGTCCTCCAAAGGAATATGGTTTATCACTCAAAAAATGTGTGATGGAGTTTCATACTTGTAAAGAATAATACACAATAAAAACAATGGAGCATGTAAAACACACAATGTACTAGCAATTTATAAGCAGGGCTATATATAACTGTGCCAAGAGAGGTTGTGGAATTTTGAAAACAGATCTCTATTTATTAGGGTACTAGAGTTAAACAGAATGATGAGTGTCTGAAATGAGCGCATTTCAGTTAGCAACACAGTGTTTTAAATACCCTTTCAAATGAGGGGGGGGGAGAGAATCACTGAATCAAATTCACTACTGGCACAATGTCCTTGCTCTGCAATGTTTGGTAGAAACAGGGACCTGGATGAAAGCGCACAAGGCTTAGTCTCAATCTGGATATAGCAAACGTGATGTTGTTTGGCAGAGGGAAATATTCTGAAAAATTGGCAAGATCTAGGACTGCTCCTTCAGTTGAGAGTGTGTACCAACCTATGGCCAAAGTGGCTTGTTATCTTACTGTTCCCTACTCCTGGATTCCATGTAGACAAAAAGGACCAGAAACAGTCTCTCACTTCCAGCTAGCCAATAGACTGTGTCCTTTTCTCTCAGTGTGGACCCCTCTACAGTTTATCTTATCTTCAATACCTCCAATGTAGACTCTTGCTTCTTATTGGCTATCCATGGAACCCACCTAACAGCTTCAGCTAGAGCACAACACGGCTACTCCGTTTCATAGTAGGACAACTGGATGAGCACATACTACTGTTTCATAGCCCCCAAACTCTGATGGCCAACAAAACATAGTTTTTACAGGAAATGAAGAGGAGGAAACAGGAACATGGTAAAAGGAAACAGCTGTTCGGAATCTGATCCCATTTTTGCAAATGCAGTTTCGCAGTACCCACCTTGTTCTACTAATCACATGTGTTTTTCACTGTCAGCCCAAGCACAATGATCCAGTATATTTTTAACAACGTTGCGGTCAGAATGTGCATTGGGCAATATAACATTATGGATACTCCATAAAAGAAATGTGTTCGGAGAGGTGTGCATGCCTTAAATAATTTCTGACCTACATAGCAATTGCTCTTATTGAGGCAACAGCATCTATTACCAAGGAAAAAGAGTCAAGTAGGGTATGGTATTCCTTGGGTTTCTCTTACAAACCTTACTCTTAAAGAGGAACTTTTGAAGCATTGAGAGAGAGAACAAAGAAGATGAGAAAGAATAGGAGTAAGGTGAAAAGCAATATTTCTTTGAATAGGTAAGAGCTAATTATACTTTTTCCAGCAGGGGTCATGGAAAATGTAATATGGAATAATGCAAGTAACCTCAATTTTTTCATGCAGTGTTTTAATAGACAGCTCCCTCTTTGAAATATACAGATATCTTAAAAGACTGGAAAGGATTCAAATAAGAATAAACTCTTACCCCATGACAACTATGGAGGAATGATAAAGAGGGACAAAACCAGATTAGCTACAAATTTTCCAATCTCATTGTTTCCTGAAAAAAATAAAATGTTATAATGAACACACTCCATACAAGCTGTGCAGAGCAGGTCTCTCTTCCAAAGATGCACAGAGCAGTAGTAAAAATCAGGCCTGGACTCAAGGACATCTGCTGTGGCATTGTTATCAAATGCCATCATTTTTTGTCACAGATCTATAATAGTCTCAACTTTTTCAAAAAATATTAGTTTGTCTGCGGCATCTCAAAGCTGGCACACAACGACTGACAGATGCTTTAGTTTTACCTCATCTTCAACTTACATGGCTTCTCATTACACTAGCTACAGCTCGGCAAATTAGTCTTCTGCTTTGGAAAGTGGACAAAACGCCATCTGTCTCTGCATGGTTATCAAAACTAATACTGTAATGTGGAAAAACTATGATCTGAAATGGTACCTGGCAACTAGACAGTGAGATCAGTTATCCCATTAGAGTATACACATATATACAATTTTCAAGCTAACATATACCGAGCTATTGTATTGTGTGTATATCCTAAGTAATAGCCAGTCTCTGACCTTTGTGTATGTGTGTCTCTGATGCCACTGACACCTATTAATTATAGACTAGAATGAAAAACAAGGTGGTTTCTCAACAGCAGAGACTCCAAGGTCACTATGAGTCAAGAGTAGGTGGGGTTTTGGTTTTGTGTGTGTGTGTGTGTGTGTGTGTTATTAAAGGAAGATGGTTGGGTAAAAGGAGTTGAAAAGGGAAGGGAAAGAAGACAAGTTTCTTCTTTGCGGTTCAAAATGTAAACTGGTTGGTCCAACAGGAATAAAATCTTTCATTAAGGGAGTTTCCTCCCAAATCTTCAAAAAGAGAAAGAAACAATAACATTATTATATAAATAGAAAAGGGGTACAAAAAGGACAAGCTAGTCCTGCCCTTAAACTGCCAGGCATGGAGATTTGCCTCAGAGTCTCTTCCCAGCCCTCAAATAACATGGTTTGTTCTGACTGCCAGTGAGCGGATTGCAAGAGACCTGCTTTTACTCTTAACCCAACATACATACAGATACACAACAGACAGAACCCATTTTCTGCGTTGCATTCAGCATCCACACACCCACTCAAGAATGAGGTTTGGCTGACCACAAACTTGAGTATGCATTTCAAACAAACATTTCTTCCTCTGTTGACTAGCATGAAACTAAGTCTCCATATTGACTGCGCACTCTGAATCACTAGGGAAAGAAAAATTGGCCTTCTTCAATGTGCACAGGAATTTGTATCTGTTTTCATTGCCTGGGGTACAAAAGCACTGTCCATTTATGACAAGAGTATCGTTGCCACTTTCACTGCTACTTTACAACCTCAACAGTGAGAAAGTGTACACTGGAGTCTGGACTACGGCATTACTGTTGTACAGTGAGAAACGACAATGTTCAAACATCCAATTGAGCAAGTAGACACAAAGCTGATTGAGCAGGGTGTGCATCACTAAATTTTAAACCACATAAAACTATCAAAAGAATGTCACATTCCCTCTATTTAAAAGATATGTGGTGTCAAGTGTTCCTTCATTCATTCCAAAATGGCCTACAGTTAACAATACTTCATGTCAGAAAGACCCTGAGTCCATTTCTCCTGATGAACTTGGAGTTGATGACTTCGGTGGCTTTACTCCTGATTTGCCCTAGTGAGGACAATGTTAATGTTGGCAGAAGTGTTAAAACTCTCCAGGGCTGTCAAAACCTTAACATGAGAAATTACTACAATGGATTGAATTTTTTCAGTCCAGAAATATTTTAGACAAAAATGGACTTATGTTTTGGAGATGAATTTTTTTTAAATGGAAATTGTTTTTCTAAAATTTTTGGAAAAAAAAAAACCTCAAAAAACAAAAACAAAACCAGAAACAGAAAGCCAACAAGTTTTCTGGGATTTCTTAAAAACTGAAAAATTCCATTCCCGTTTTTCCATGAAATTGTCTCTTTTATTATGAATTTTTTCATAAAAATTTTTCACTTTCCATACAGCTCGAGAAGTGGATGCCAATGAGAAGGAATCTTCATGCTGTATGGAGCATCACTTTGGTGAAGGCCTTGGAAATGATTTTTCTTTAGGATATGTTCTGCTACCTTTTAGTGCCTGATTGTGGTCAATCCTATGCACCAGCATAAGGGAGTAAGGAGTCATAAGTCGCCCCTTTGCACCTCTGAAGCAGTGCACCGTGCCATTCGCTGCACACGAGAGTAGAAGCAGAGACTACAAAGCAGCTACATCCCCATCTCAAGCAGATGGGTAGGAAAGGGCAGGAAGGATGGGAGAGGGTGAAGCTTCTTCTCCCTTTCCTTCCAGGTTGGTTCCTTGACAGCACAACAACTTGCTGCCCCTTATTCGTGACTAGATTGTAACATCACAATCTATCCTCTAGACGGGGTTCTCAAACTGCATTGTACTGCAACCCCCTTCTGACAACAAAAATTACTACATGACCCCAAGAGGAAGGACTGAAGCCTGAGTCCACCCAAGCCCCACCACTCCAAGCTGGGGGGTGGTGGCAAAACCAAAGGGCTTCAGCCCCAGGCGGGGGTTAGTAACCTGAGCCCCATCACCCACGGCTGAATCCCTCAGGCTTGGGCCCCTGGCGGTGGGGCTCGGGCTTCAGCTTTGACCCTGGGCCCCAGCTAGTCTAACGCCAGCCCTGGTGAACCCATTAAAATGAGGTCCTGACCCACAGTTTGAGAACTGCTGCCTTAGACTAAGATCTTTGCGACAGGCACCTTGCCTTCCCACCGCTCTGTATAGCACTAGAACACAGGTAGTGCTACATAAATAATTCTTATTAACAGTAATTACATTTGGTCCTATAAATTGAATGAGATCCGTGTCAGAGTCTTTTGTGTTATTCCCTTGTATTTCACAAGCATGGGGGACATGGGGCTGTTTGGAGATATAGTATCTTATATCAGTTAGCACAGTGTGAAGTTAGACTGATTTTTGGTAATGAAAGCATCCTCCAAACTACAAATGAGGTTATCAACTAGCATGACTCCAGGCGACAGTCTTTCTGACCTTAACCAGACAAAGTAGCCAGGATTAAAGAAAACTTCTAAAGTAGTAGGCTAGGAAATACAAATCCAATTTAAATGTTGTGGAAAGCAAGACTTCACTCAGCTGTGGAACCAGGGTGCATAAGCAATCAAGATAAACAGACTCCGAGACCCAGCTATCCAATCCATAAACCAGTAACAGTCTATTATAGAAAAGCCAAGCACAAATAGCGAGGAAAAGGATGTATTAAGAATAACCCACCCCCCACGCATTGACAATTTTGCTCACTTTTGCTGACCATCACAGGCAAGCCAGTGCCAGTTACAACTGTATCTCAGCTACATGCATATAGCACTTCAGCTTGCACTGCTTGAGGGAAGAACCTACAGGACCACCAGCCAGAGGCTGAAGCTAGGACAGCAGCACATGGGGAAGGAAGTAAAATGGCTGGGGCCACCTCCTCCCAGTATCCCCTGGACCCAGAACCATGCATGCGAGATGCCCTGTCTGTCCTCCTCCCAAGCCTCCTTTCTTCTGAGCTGGGTTGATTCCTTTTCAAACCTTTCTCCAGGTGGAGAATGTTCGGCAGGGCTGGAGGAGCAGAGCTATCTGGGCCCAGGCCTGTCCTTTAATCCCTTCTGACCCAGTGTGGGGTTTGTACACCCCATCACAACCCTCCTAACATAACCCTACTGAAAGGATTTGAACAAACAAAAATTGTGGAACTAACATGAGCTTTGTGAGCCATCACATTGGTCACTCTGCTTGTGTGGTCTACCCCTTTCCCTACCATGTGTCGGTCTTGTCTATTTAGATTGTAAACTCTTTGGAACAGGAATTGTCTATTATTATGCATTTGTACTGTATCTAACAGCAGGAATTCAAAAAAACAAAAAAACCCAACACTTTTAAGATGGCTTCCCACATGCCTTAAAGCCACAAATCAAAAACAAATGAAATCCTCCAAAACATTATTTGCTTTTCAGGCCCTCAGTATTCATGCTTCACTAAGCATTTGTCAATCTCCTTTAAAACCTAAAATCCTCCAAATACAAAAGGCTGCAAAAAATGGCTTTACTCGAATAAATGAAACCTAACCATTGCAGTTGGGCTAGAACTTTGAGAGCAGACAAAATAGTGAAGCCATTGACTCTAGAAACAAAAACAGCCCTTAAAACTTTAGAGAGTGTGAGTGTGAGGTGTGGGGAACAGGGAGAAAGCAACACAATCTGAAACTGTTTGCATTGTTATAGCCATGCTGGTGCTAGGATACGAGAGAGAGTGGATAAGGTAATCTCTCTTATTGGATCAACTTCTGTTGGTGAATGAGACAAGCTTTGAGCTTACAGAGCTCTTCTGCAGGTCTGAAGCTTTAAAAGCTGTTGGTCTCTTTCACCAACAGAAGTTGGTCCAATAAGAGGTATTGCCTCATGCACCTTGTCACTCAACCTGAAAGACAAGACGTGTGTCTATGGTACTTATATGGTCCCACTACTATATAGTATTCCTTGAAGTATCTGAACACTTCACAGTCTATAATGTATTATCTTACATGTTGATGGTGATCTAAGACCCATTTCCAGTCATAAATAGGATGAAGCAAGAATGCGTCCTTGCTCCTAGCCTTTTTGGTCTTTTCTTCTCTATGATGCTAGAAGACGCTCTCCATGACTTTTTCCAATGCTGTCTATATTTTCACACTGGCAAGCTCTTTAATCAATCACTTTAATATTGCATGTAAACGAGAAAAGTGTTGATCCAGGAACTGCTCTATACATGGATGACCATGACTTGGTGGCACACCCTGAAGCAACACAAGATCTTACAAACTGCTTTGCTGTGGGCGCTCATAATTTTTGCCTTACTGTCAGCTGAACAAAAACTGAGACTATGTACCAGCCAGCTAATTAGAAAAAACTTACCAAGATCCATCAATAAGCTTGGAAGATACCATGCTCCAAGCCATCAAACAATTTACTTATCATGGCAGCACGTTAAACAATGAAGTGACAAGCCACAAAACAAATGCACAAATTAAGAGAGCTAGCCCAGGACAACGCTTTTATCACTGAATTTGGAAGCTGTTGTCCTCCTGACATTGCTTCAGGGGTGTGAAACGTGGACCCATTACCAATGGCACACTAAAATTCTTGACAGTTTCCATTTGCAACACCTATAAAGACTGCTGGGCATCAATTGGCAGGACTGGGTCTGCAACATGGAAGTCTTGGCAAAAGCCGGTTTGATTGAGATTGAGGCTCATTTGATTTGTGCCCAGGTAAGATGGACTGGACATGTAATTTGTATATATATGAGACCTATCAAAACAAAACTCTGTATTCTGAATTAAGCCCCAGCAACCATGGCAGACAGTTGAAAAGCTTCAAAAGATTCTCTGAAACAAGATCTGTGCAAGATGAATATTTCTAACTGTCTTCAGACAGCTGGCAACTGAGCATGGTGCCACGCCTTAAGGGTGGGTGCCCAGGACGTGAAGAACCACGTTGTACAGCTGGAAGCACAGTGCCAGGTACAGAAACAATACCCAGCTCAGTCAACACAGCCAGGCAAATGGCTCTGTAGTCAGTGCTGTAAATGTTGTTCTTCCTGAGTTGGTCTAGGGAGCCATGCAAAGGCCCATTTGTCCTGAAAATGGGGATGACTATTATTGCCTCAAGGCCCATGAGTTAGGGAAGAGCTATTATCTGTAGTATATAGCTGGGGAAATGAGGCACAGAGATTAAGTGACTTGCCCAAGATCATGTGGGAAGTCTGTGGCACAGAGGGAATTGAATTCCTGAATCTGACACAAGCGTCTTAACCAATAGACAGCCTTCCTTTATATTGACTGATCCTCCCCACTCTAAGAGTTAGCAAACCCTAGAAAAAACAGACAGCAGAACCGCTCCTGAAGACAGAGTTTAATATGGGTCAAACTTTCTGTACAGATGCCCTTTATGGCTCCCGTCAAGCCAGCAACACTTTAACATGGAAGTCAATGGAGCCAGGACGTCACACGAACATGAACATGGACCTCAGGCCTCCTTTGAAAATTGGGCCCCAAATCCAAAGCAGACTCTCCTCGAAAGTAGTTTTCTCCTTTTCCAAAAGCCTCCCTCAAAAAACAAAACGAACACACATCTACTGAAGATGGTGCCCATCCCATTAATAACGATGCCCCCTTCTCCCCCCGGTCAAGGAGGGAGGACTGTGTCAATGGCCAAACGAGTGCCAGAGGAGCTACGCTTCCTGCCTGCTGCTGTATGCTAACATGGAAATAAGTTTTCCAATTTTCAGAACACATTGCCATGTTCAACTGTCAGAAGGTGTTGATCTCCATGGTAACTGTATGGTTCTCATTATAATACTGGGACCATCTCCTTTTTTAGAAGCCTTATTCGTCAGGCTCTCTCTAACTACTAAAGAAGAAACCTAGTGAATCAAAGAATGATTTGGATTTTGCCTTTAGACTATCATCAGGCATTTATCTGGTTTTGTCCCTGGAGTTCTTTAGACTGCAATAAATCTATTGTGGGACTTGTGAGTAATTCCCTCTTCTCCCTCCCTTCCATCCCAATACTCTGATTTTCTCATTTTTACAAATAAGCAGAACCATAAATAAAATGACAAAAAGCATGGAACAAAAGCTTAGCTGAATCAGCTTGTTGAGAATCAGTTATCAGCTAGACCGCAGGAAGTTAGCTCTTTCATATTGGCTCCTTATAATGAAGGGGTAACATAATTAGCCATAAAGTGTGTGAGGGGGGTTAAGTCAGGACTCCTGGGTTCAGTTTCCCATCTTGCTGCTGATTTGCAATGGTCATAGGCAAGTTATTCAACCTTTTTGTATTTGAATGCATGCTTCTGCAAGATAGGTATAAAAATACCCATCTTACAAGGGTATTGAGAGACTTAATACATCAATACCGGTAAATTTGTTCTGAACTCTTTGCATGAAAGACACAATTATATAGTGTGTCTAACTACAAAGTTATGGGTCAATATATATCTGACTTGTATTCTGATTTATTGATCCCTCAATAAGTCCAGTTTACTTTGGGAGGCTGATTTCCTGTTATAGTGTGTGCTTGGGCACTTACAAAGCCCTACCACATTACTGCACTCCGATCATACAGAATGATAGAGCAATTTAATCAATTAACAGGAGGATTGGACTCGGTGCGTTCAGCTGCCACTGATTAGCTACAGATTTATATTAATCCAAAACAGTCACCTGATATTTGAACAAAGAATAACCAGAGATTTCAATGGCATTCCATAAAAAAAATTGGAATAGATCTGGTTTCGTAGACCACAGAGGCTCTAAAGGCTGCATGCTTTCAATATGTCTAGAAAATCTTAAAGATGTATTTGTTACATAAAATTCCATAGTTTCCAAAAGATATTCAATGACTTGACCTAAAAAGGGAGGTAAAAATGATAACGTTTCAAGAATCAATACTATCAAATCCATGGTTGGCTGGAGAAAGTTTCTAAAAACATCTTGAGAAGACCGGATTTTTTTACTATTTTAAAAATACATGTTGTCTAGCCCATGAAATAATTAATTAGACATCCTTAATGGCATAAGGATCTACCGGAGATATTCACTGAGCAGTAACTATGCCTTTCAGAATAAAAGAATCAGGGATAGTTCAGCTAATAAGGGCTGGGTTGAAGCCACAAGAATATTTGGTCAGACGACATCAGGGAGTACCCAGACCTTCCAAAGGGCTGTACCCTGAATATGGGGCAGCTAGCTCATACTTAGGCCTCAGGAGCAGACCAAAGGACTGAATCATGGTTCATTTATAATTAGCTCCATACTCCCCCCACTCATGCCAGCACAGCTGCACCAGTTGGGGTGAATCGCAGGTCTGTCTGCTCCCCACTCCTTCCCTCCACGCCCCACCCACCTGCACCGGAAAGATGGAATCTCTCTCCCTCCATGCTGCTACCCAAGCTACAGGTGGCCCATGCAGGGGATAAAGGGTCTCCTTCCCTCCCCCTGAGTGGGAGCCAGGGTCATGGTCTTTCCCTAAGTAAGTGCAATTTTGACTCAGTGCCCCACTTAGAGACACTTTCTCACTGTGCTCTGAGGAAACTAAGCAGAAGGCTTGGCTTACCAACAATCGCATTTCCCATTTCTCAGCAAGTTATGGACATGGAGTCAAGTTTTGTAATAATCAGAACAAATGAAACACAATAGTAGGAAAAGAATGATGACTGAACAGTCACAACACAGCTATAGTGCACACAAGCAACCCAACAACAAAGACTAATAATTATCAATCAATCCACATGCAGCTGCTCCCTGGAAAAATGCAGGGGGAGAAGCTCTATTTCCACAGATGAACATACCCACCTGCCTGTTAAGGGTCTGCTTAGACTGAAGAAAATGGAGTGTAATGGAAAGAGTCTTCTGGAAACCTAAGCAATGGTCTCACATCTCCCTTCCCTCCAGTTTTTGTTCATTTCTGGCACATGCCAGCTAGTTTCCCACTGCAGTGGTGGCTACACACGTTAGGTGCTCACTTTTTGAGGTAAAGATGGCAGCCAATCCAGAAAGACTGCCCTTATGTCCTCTTCTCTCTGCCAAATCTCCTGCTAGCACGGCAGATGCTTCTAATGCCAGCAGTGGGGCAGGGTTTCTCTTTTCTCATAGGGTGAAGAGCCTGTCAGTCAGTGAAAACGGGATGGCCAAAGCCCAACTCACCAAGAGATGATCTTCCAGTGCCACTTGTTGCTTAGTGCCTTAAAATGTGCTGTTACAAGATCCACTGTAACAGGGCTATTGATGTTCTAGAACGATGCAGCTTTTGAGAATTTTGCAGAAAGCGGGGAAGGCTTTCTCTCAGACATATTGCTGCAATAAGTACCCTAATAGATCAGCCCAAAGGACATGTACAAGGATGCTGGGATACTCAGAATACCCTATCATGGTTACTGCATAATATAAAGTCATACTCCTCCCCCCGATGATCATGCCACTGCATTTTCAATAGAAACCACTATCAAGGTCACCAGTACTTCGTAGGCACATGCTCATGTAACAGACCATGTTCACACATTCAGCACCCTGGCCAGCACTCACCATTTAACACATCAGCCCAGATGCATAGCACACAAATCACACCTAGCCCCAGAGTCACATTATTCTGTTCACACTAATACTATATAGCAAATATACTGTGTAATTCATATATACATTTCTCAGATGTTCCTGCAAGCTTTTTCTTTGCTAGTGGAGGGCCTCCACTTGTGCTCCATTGGCTGGGAGTGGCTTCTCTATCCCTTGTTGGGAGCACTTATAGTACAGTAGTACCTACAGATCAGGATCCCATTGTGTTAGGTGCTATACAAACACATAGTAGGAGACAATCCCAATCCCAAAGAAGACAAGGTAGGGGAGTGGAGAACAGAGAGAGGAGATGACTTGTCCAAGGTCACCCAGCAGGTTAGTGCCAGAGCTGAGAAGAGACCATAGATCTCCCTAGGCCCAGTCCAATACCCTGTTCACTTGACCACAGTCTCTCAAAGATTCTCTGCAAAGGTTCTTAGCTGGCAGGAATTCAATTTTACTAGTTAATACCACGGCAGGTGGAATGAGAAATTGGTAATGACGTGTATCACTCTTCTCCTTAAATTCAATGACTGAAGTTGTACATACCTGTGGTGGAATGGGCCGGAGGCCAGAGCCTAACCCTGACAGGGGAGGAGGTGTTTTTTTCCACTGCTGCACTCAAACAGCTATAAACAACTAAAATACCCTGCAATGTGACTGAAGAGTGTACAACAGAAAGGATTAAGTGAAGCTGGCAATAGACTCTGATTCCTGAAACGGGGAAAGAAACCAGAGGAAAGTGGATGTTTGATTTCCCCAGATTATTGGTCCCTGGACCACAACATAATGCTTCTGTGTCATCTTTGCAGAGGGAGACACAGCAGTGCAGGACAATAAACCACAAGACTCCTTGAGAGAAAGGCTATCAGCACTTCACAGCAACATAGACTTCCCGCAAAAATCTATCAGCTGAAGAGAGGGTAGAGACTTTGTTTGAGAAATTAACTGTGCGGGACAGCAGAGACAGTAAGAGAACTCCATCTGATCCTAAAATAAGCAGCAATAAAGAAAAGTCTGGAGAGTTAACCAAGCTCACCAAAAAAAGTTATAAGGCAATATACTGACAGAAAAAAAGTTATAAACACTGCAGAATCTGGTGATAGTAAGTAATGTACCAGTGTTGGGAATCCCTAATGGAAAAGGTACTGGAGGAATTGTCTGGATTTATGGAAGAATGCATTCTGAGTACAAGCTCTTTAAATGGAATTTCCTTCAATATTCTGTTTTTATAAAAAGGAACTTCAGAATTAATGTATTTAAAGTTCTATAGGAAGATAGAGGACAACACAATAATAGTGACTTTATTCAGCAGCAAAGAGAAGAAGAGGATGTTAAATATGGCCATAGCCACTGAGGGAAACAATCCTGTTTTTGTATTTTTTTTTTTTTGTATTTTCCCCAGATCTCAGTATGATGTCCAAAGCAAGGGGAAAATTCTTTAATTAAGTTTTCGAAGTTGGGTGCCTATATCTGTGTTTAACCAGCAGTAAAAGCAATAGACCCATTTTCTTTTATATTTATTGCACAACAACAAAAAAAAAAGATTTAATTTTAGTTTGTATGTAGATGATACATTTAATCTAATTAGAAATATTTTTTGTTCTTCCTGGAGAAGAAACATCACTTATTTTACAGACTATTAAGCATAGAGAATTTTTAGCACCTCATAGTTATTCAATTGCTAAGAAGGAGTTGAACTTTACATAACTAATTCTTGAATGTCTGCATTTGAATTCAATCATGCCTCTAACTTTGTTTGATTGACTCCTGTCCACGCAGAGGTTGCCCAGAGTATGTCACAAGAACCTGTCATTCAACATCAAGAATTTCCAAGAGACCCAAGGAAAGAACATCAGAAAGGCCAAACCCCAAGGGACATTTGAAAGGTTGAAAACAAAAGAGCCTGAACAGAAGGAAGAAAATTCCAACCTAACTTTGATTAAAGTATTCAAAGACTGCTGGCCTGCAAGGCAAAACTAAATAATTAGTTGTGTATTAGTTGAGAGAAGTTTTCTTAATTGGATGTTTTTGAAAAGATAATTTAAAGTCACTACAAGCTAGATGATGTCATTTGGGCACAGTCCTGCTTCGGGTGGGAATGCCTCCCAGAATCCCCAGTGAGCGAGGGAGCGCATAAACTTTGGCAGCCTTTAAGGGCTAATCTCCATGGAAGAAATAACACTGTAGTGTCACGGTTAATAATGCATCACCCTGGGGTGGGTCACAACCAGCGGACAGGGATTTAAATACTCCATGCTCTGTCTACACAGGGTGCTAAGCTGTATTCAACATGAGGTTAGGTAACATGTACTAGAACACAGTATCTTTTTCGAGGACAGACAAGCCTGTTGTGGTGTGGTTTACTCTCCTCCACTGGTTATGTATACATGGGGCGGAGCCATGACGCCTGCTAGTCCCCACCTCCTCCGGGACACCATGCTCCCCCACAGGAATCAGTCTGAGTAACAGCCCTACAATTCGCCCAAGCAGAGGGGCTGCTATTCTGACCAGCCCTTATGTACACCATACAAAGTAGGGAAACATCCTTACACCCCACCCCACAAGCACTGCAAGACACATGCCAGGTAGAGCTTGGCCCTCTCTTGGCAAAACAAAACAAAAAGTCATGGCAGTAGAGTTACACATACATCTAACCCTTGAAATAAGGTGCACTGTGCCAAAGTAGGCCCCAATCCAGAAATGGCCTCTGCACAGGCAGCCCCTTGTGTCTGCATGAAGGCTCATTGACTTCATGTCCTCCCTCACCACGTGACTTGTGAGAGGTCGTCCCTCCGCCTTCTGAGGCCCTTAAGCCTAGTCACCCTGTGTTCTGTCTTCTTGCAATTGACTTAGCTTTACGGCAGGGGCTGTGTCCTATTTTAGTCCATGGGGCTACATTCAATGTTCGATAATAGAAAAAAAAAACCCTTTAATAATAGAAACAGCTGCTATTCTTGGAAGAGGAAACTTGGTGTAAGCGTGGGATTAGCAGTCCAGAGACCTCTCCTCTGCCATTATTTCACTTTGATCTTAGCCAAATCACTTAACCTCTCTGGGCTTCCGTTTCCCC
Organism: Trachemys scripta elegans; assembly: GCF_013100865.1. Classification (NCBI taxonomy): domain Eukaryota; kingdom Metazoa; phylum Chordata; order Testudines; family Emydidae; genus Trachemys; species Trachemys scripta. The sequence goes on along the minus strand of NC_048306.1, from coordinate 9,678,103 downwards.
CTCTGCCTCGTTTTAAAATGCTTCCTTGTCTCACAAGGAAGTTGGGAGGCTTAATCCATTAGTGTTTGTGAAGGGCTGAGAGATCTTCTCGTGAAGAGCACCTAGGAAAAAGCAACTGATTAAATTAAGGGTTTACAGAAAATCCTTGCGACGAGGGGTGGGAGATGTGTAGAATTTCACGGAGGAATACCCTGAATAGGATGGGGAGTGTGGGTCAGTGGGAATCACTGGAGAACGTCAGAATACCGATGGATGGACTCAGCTAGAGCAGAGGGAACAGAAGGCATCTGGTTCAGAGGCCAGAGAGAGGAACTTAGCCAAAGGAGGGAGGAGTTAGTAAGAACCATTAGAAAGATTTAGGCTGGGGGAAGTATGTCTTCAGTGATACAGGAAAGAGGCTGCAGGGAAATGGCAATCACAGGTATTTCTTTCTTGGTCAGGTTACAAGTTCCTATGGAAAATTCCCTACAGGTCTGAGCTTAACGTGCTGTGACAATGAAGAAACCCATCCCAATTTAAAGCTACTAGAAGGAATACAAGAGCCACCAGGAAAGGAGGCATTCATGTTTCCTGTGAGTTACCAGTTATCGTACCCAGTATTTGTCACAATACCTTAGAAAGCATATAATTGTTCTAACAGGGCTTCTGCATAGTGCATTCTGAATGAGTGGGTTTTAAGGGAAGGGAAGAGATTGTTTCATGGCCGACATCAAGGATTCTTACATTTCAAAAGGAGTCAGTTTAACTGAGTCAAATAAACTTTTTGTACTTGGAATAGACACAAGGACAGCCCAGCTTATCTTTAGGTTTAGGAGTGTAGTCAGAGCCCTTGTACGCTTTTATATCCAGGGTAGTGGACAGAAACTCACAAAGGGATGGGTTAATTGTGGCTGCTCACGGTCAAATTACAGAGACTGGCCAATGGTGTGAACTTTGCAGGAGCACACTCAGTCACTCTGTGAGAGGAGCTTAGACGTATAAAGAAGAAATAAGGGATCCAGAATAAATGGATAAAAAACACAGTGTGAACCAGGCTGCTGGTCAGGGCCTAGAGCAGGGAGGAAAATCATGTGTTTTACTTAGAATGTAAGTTCTTTGGGGCTGGGACAATCTTCTTTGTTCTGGGTTTGTACAGCACCTAGCACAATGGAGTTCAGGTGCACGCCTAGGGCTCTCAGGGGTGACAACAAATAACAATTGTGTTTGCATAAATGTGGGGAGGGGAGACACACTCAGACACAGAAAATACAGGGGAAACATAGAACAAAAGAGATATGGCAGCTGCAGAAAGGTGCGCTCCCCACATGGGCAACACATCAAGGCTGCATATGGCAAAGCAATGATCTTCTCTCTAGCATCCCCTGGCATTGCTCTGGTCCTGGAGCGGTCTGCCTCCAGCCAGGTCACATTTTAGTCCTCCCCTTTTCAGGTGGAGAAAGAGTCCAATAAATAGCCCAACATTCCTTACAAAAGGTCTCAACCCCAGCTCCGGGCCCCATGTTCCTCAGTCCCTTCTCTCATGGCTCTTTGTTGTCCTTATCCCTCTCTCAGGGGGAACCCAGTCCCTCCTACTACACCAGGGACCCTATAACCACCAGCCAAGGTCTGCTCCTCCAGGCTCCTTATTGCTGCCTCCCTGGACTTCTCCCTACCATAGCCTATCAGCTGGTCTCTCTACATTCCCCTACTCTCAGAACCACAATTCTCAGGGCTCTCCCCCTGGAACCCACCAATAAATCTTGTTTAAAAAGTATAAACTTAACCTAATAAAAGGGCACAGAAAAGCCCTGGGACTGGAGGAACAGCAAGGGGAACTTAAAAGGTATGAAAAGTCAAGCCTCAGGAGGACAGAATTGGTTTTTCTCTCCACTGAGCCTGCTCCATCCCTAATGGCTTCTCTGCAGCTCTCCTGCCCTCCTGCCAGCCTTCTCTACTTAGGAGAAGATCCCAGAGCCAACTCTCCTATTGAGTGTCCTCTTTGGAGCTCCTGGTCTCTCTCGCTCTAAAGAATGACTGCAGAGTTTCTTCCTCCAGCCCAGCCCACTCCACTCCACAGACACTCAATTCTTTTCTTTAAGTCAGCAGCCAGCTCTTTCCCAAGCTGGGCTTCATCTTTAACTAATCCTGGCCACTCTCCAGGTGCAGCCAGGTAGCATAATTGACCTCCCCGGCTACCCTTAATCCTTTCATCTCATCACAGGAGCCTAAACCTAAAACCATGCAGAAGACTTCAGGCATTTTTCCCCACAGAAAAAGCAGGAGATAATATTGAATGAGTAGTTGCTGGGGCAGTGAATAGCTGATGAGATAGATAACAGGTCAAGTAGTGGTCTAGCAGGTTGAGCACTCAGGACTGAGAGCCAAGACCCTTTATGTGCTAACCCCAGCTCTGGAATCTTTGTGCGGCTTTTGCCAAATCTCTTAACCTTGTGTGGATCTCATTTGTGGACTAAAATAACCCTTGACAGACTCAGCTATGTCTTTACAGTGCGGTGACAAAGCTATAGATACTTGGTGATGAGTCCATTATAAAGACATCTAATAGAGCTATGGTATTACTCTCAAGGAGTTGTTAAATATTCCAAGTGGGAGCAGATTTAATGAACAAATAAAAAGGGGAAGGAAAGTAAAACTCGTGATGAACCTAGTGAATTCTCTTGTCTTTAAGGCTGGTTATGTTTTAAAAAACTCCATTCCAATGTTGCTCAGTGCTTTCTGCCGCACACTGCACCATCCCCTGTGATTGACACTCAGACATTTCACAGGGCAGTTTTGTCAGCAGGAACTCAGAGAAAAAGTGAAGCTGGACACCTCTGAATAAGTGTGCGCTTCTGAAAATGGCCATAATTTCCTCAAGCTTCTTCTATTGATACTGATAGGAGCAAAATTTTGAGATAAGCCTATAGGAAAAAACTGTAATTTTCTGGTTCTAAAAAAACCTTGCTTCATTCCCTACTGCTTTTGTGAGATGAGGAAGCCCCAGGCATCTGACTGCCAGCTCTCAGTCATCTTGTGACTTTGACCTACAATACATAATGCAGAGCAATCACACCTCCGTGGGGTAGCTATTCAGAGACATTCAAGCTGGTACAGGTGAGTTGGGTTCCTTAGCATTTTTTGAATCCCTCAGTCTGGGCCAAAGTGTTTCTCCTTTTTCATCTACTCTTCTCGTCCGCCCCCTCACATCTACATCAATCACTATCGCCAGTCAGAGCTGGCGAATCAAGGCTCCTTCAAGGTCAGTGTGTAAAAGGACCCACTTCTTGTCAGTACCACAGAATGGAACGCAGTCCTGTTTCTATCCATTCCTAGGGGTAACTCCATGTGTCATAGGAGGGAAGAGGGAGTCTGCATTGGGAGCTGGGTGTCTAAAAGGAGGTGGGATGTACATACAGGAACTCATAGATATGTTAATATTTAAGAGGGAACATTTGTCTGTATGCCGAAGAGAAGATGAATATGAATGAGGGAGACATGGAGGAGGCAGAGAGGATTCTGTAAGAGAAAGCAGGCCTCTAGAAGCCAGCTAACAATGATGCCACAGTCTGGGAAGGAGATAGCCCCAGAGAAAGTTAGCTCTAGTATATATTTCCTTCCTGGAAGTACAGTACTCCATTATAATGCACCAATCGTAAGTCTATAGTGCATTAACAACCCTAAATATACAAAAACATCACACCTTCCCTGTCCCAACTCAAGCCACACCTTCCAGAAAAGGCCTAAGTAAATAAACAAGCACTGGTAGTTAATAAATACTATGCCATCCTGTCACTAAAGGCTATGTTATAATGCATACGCACAAGGGACAGAGTAAAGGTTACATTTGTCATTTTCGGTCTTAACGGTGCAAACTCAATGTTCTCTTAGCACAGGGGGATTTTTTTGTATGAAATATTAGCTATAGATATGACATTTTATATTAAGTTTTACAATGTTTTTGGAGATGTAGACTTCAGAATTGACTGCACTTTCAAACTAGGGGACAATTGTTTCCCTGACAAGCTGAAGAGTCTGGTATATACTTGATTAATTTTTTTTTCTTTATCACTGTTCAGTAAGAAACCTGTTTTCAAAACACTAGTATAAATGCTCCATTGCACTACAAGGTGCGGAGGGGCGCAAAGGAGGAGGAAAACAGGCTACAAGGGCCTTTACCTTGTAGGAATAATGGCCACACAGCATGATCCTCCTTTCTCCATGAGCCCACAGTGCCTCTCCACATGAATAGTGAATATTTAACCATGCACTAACTTGAGGGATCATGTTGGGACAGAGCTGAAGAGCAGTTGCTACATATGGCATGCTTCTCTGACAATAATAATAATAGTAAATACGTCTGAAAACTGATGCTGGTAAAATATTAATATTTATTATTTTTGTCGCCTTAAGACATAGTCGCCTTAGTCATGGACTAAATTCCCATTGTGCCAGGTGCTGTACAGACGGTGGTGGGGGAAGACAGGCCCTACCCAAAAGAGTTTATCATCTTAGTTCCCTGTATAAGATGGAGGGGGAAAACGTTTCAACCCCCTCTCCCCGCAATACCAGATTTAAAAACCAAGTTCCTTCCTACAAACATTCTCATTTTATTGCACGTATAAATGTTTGTGCATCAGGATCAAGCTTTCCTGTTGGTGCCCTGAGCGCCCCACACCCATTAAAAAGCAAAGGAAAAAGTGCTGTTGTACACGGCTTTATTTTTTTAAATATATAAATGTAAAAGTCCAGGCACAGCACCAGAAAGGCCGGATTATTTGTGTTGCAAAGAGAAACAAAACAATGAGTGATTAATGACATGAAGACTCCTGAGCTTTTCATTTCCTCTTTAGTAATGTGATGTTTACTTTTTGTTTCCAAATTATTTTTACATTAGGCCATCACCGCAAGCCTCTCGTCTTTAATTTCGCAATCGTGAGGTAAAACATCTTCCAGCCAAGATAAGGAGTGTAAGCGCAGCCTGATGCCCCACTGGCCTCTATTTTAGGGAGTCTGTGCAGAGACGCCACCACCACAAGAGAGCTAAAAACAACAACACTGGAACCTGAGATATCAGCACTGAGAAAAATAGCAACTACATATTCTCATGGGATGAGGCTTGGCTGATGCTAAAGCAAGAAATACATGAAAGAAACAAGTGAACCGCACCCAAGAAATGACAGCTTCTGTTCAGTGATAAAGACTCAGATAGGCTTCTGCAAGCTTTCTCTCTGGCTCAGTTATTTATATCATTTAAGAGCTCTCAACTAGGAAAATGTTCTAATAAAACAAACAATAATAAAGCCTGGATGCAACAAGTGATTGGCAATTATTAATTTAATCTTCCTTTTAATATATACAGAATGTGCACGCTATTAGGAAATACTGGGGAAGGGTAAGAGTCCCTCTGTCAATCCAGTTTATACATAAATCCAAAGATAAGCACACCGGTACAAGGTTAAGGCCATACAGGTCAAATTAAAACAGGTCAGGGAATGTTAAAATGAGAGTTTCTTTCAGCATTGCTAACTCTGCCACATAGCACTTTTGGGGGTACTGTGTGCAAAGAAACAGTGCTGTATTACGCGTACCTTTTATAAATGATCGATGTAATAAGAAAGCCAGGAAGAGACGGTTTGATATATGCACAGTGTTGCCGTATGAGAGTGCTGTAAGAAACCGTGATAAGGCCAAGCCATGAACTGCACCTCTGGATCTGGATTTCTCCCAAACGAGGCGGTGTTGAGGTCTGAGCCTCTCTCTAACATGACCCTCAATGTTCACATTTTCTTTCTATGTGAACTGCGCTCCCTAATACCAGCAAGCGTACGTTAATTTTAATTTCCTGGATGTGATTTAAGACAATTAAAAAGAAGAATAAAAAACACATGGCTCTGACTTGTGCATTTCTTTAACTGGTGTTTATGTTATTTCATGGACTGCTGTATACAGAAGCCACTGGTAGCATGAAGATTTAATATACTGTGCACCTGATTCACATTTACCCAAAGTCTCCTCTTGCAACTCTGGCACCAGAAAGGAATTTTAAAGTGAGCTTTAATTCACTTAGCTTGAGACCCTTTTACACTGCCAGAGTGGTGTAAAAGGGACTTTGTGTAAAGAGCGAATCAGGCCCTCTATGTGCAAACACACCATTGTTTTCAAGACTAAATTATTCAACGTTGGAGAAATTGTCAGTGCCCATAATTTAACTTTGGCGAAAGCAAATTGCTTTAGAACTCTTGGGGTTGAGTAAAATTTGACCAAACCCAGAACTTTGTTGGAGTGGCGTTTTTACTAGCCTCAAATGACATAACAAATTGACTGTGGATAGACTGTTGGAGGAAAGAGTCATGCTGATTGTTCATACACTAATGAGAGTGCATTCGGTAGATGCCCGCTCTTTGCTTTACCACCCTTCTCATTTGTCCTACTCCCGGGCTTCTGAATAACCCCTATGAAACTGCCCCTTCCTCCCTCTCATATAACTAAACATAACCATTACCCTTTGCTGTTATTAAAGAGATCTATGTTTTAATTGGGATTTTTCCTATTTAGTGGATTCTATAGTGAAATTATGATGAGATAATACCACCTCATTCTCCAAATGATCAGTGAGGGTAGGACAAAGTCAACACGATGACTATATTGCAAGATGAAATAGAAAACAAAATGGGATTTGAAAGTGTCAGCTCTTATTTAAACACCAAAAGCTTACAGTAATTTGCAAATCTGGTGAAAAAAATATAACATGGACATGATTCCAATTCTGCTGCACTTCGAAGTTGCTCTTTAATATGTAGATTAATTTATTATGAACAGGAGGAGATTGAAAGTCAATACTTCAGTTTACTAATTTTGTGCAATGATTAGTATTTACTGGATCTTAAATGCTATGCATGGAGTTCCTGATGGAAAGTAGGCTTTATGTTTCTAATCTGAAAATTAATAAAAATAATTTAAGTAAACCGAAATGAAGGCAGCAATATAATGCTGTACTTGCTGTTAAAACCTGTTTTATACATTTGTTCTCAGATACAAGATCAGAAAGAAAAGTCAATGCCACACATTGTAAACTTTATTTACAACAGCTGCTCTTTTAAAGCAAGACATAAAGGGGAAAAATGCAAGATTAAATATTATCTGTGGTATTCAAACCTTTTTAAATTAAACTACATCTAGTGTTGTCAATTTTTAATTTTTAGATTACATGCAAATGCAAGTTTGAAATGTGTGCTCTCTAAAGAATCAATTGACAAAAATAAGCTACTTTTACAAGTACATATCATGCTTGCTTAAAATCAATCAATTTAATTCCACACTGTGTAATGTATTTGTGGTGCAGACATAATCCTTTCCTCATGGAAGACCTGCTATTAATTCTAATCTCATAGTGCTCTCTACTGGTAATAATTTATGTTAAAACGCATTAAATAGACACAGTACTAGAGCAATACCAAGGTCTGTACCTAATCTATGAATGAGTATGGGGATGGGAACCTTAAGGAGACAATATGGAGCCAAACTGATGGCTAAGTATAAATGCTAAGCGCAAGAGGCAATTTCGTTTAACGTTACATTTCACATGATGCAGGGAATGACAATCTAACTAGATCACGGACCCATTCCCACTCCCACTGAATTCAGTGCCAAAACACACAGCTTGACCTGGTTCCATATGCTATTTTGTATAGGCACAATCCTGCACACCTAGTGCATCTATATACTTTCCTCTGAACTCTATAATATTTGGGGTTTGCATGAAATATGCAATCTATTTCTAGATAAATTTCCACCTATTCTCTCTCTTTGTACTGCTCTCAACTGTCCAACTACAAAAACCAAGGGTAGTGATTTATTTATATACATAAATATTCAGTTATCAGGTACATAATGATCCACCAATTTGGTTTCACCATTTGACACTTTGACAAATTATTCTGCAATAACATAAGAATGGCCATATCGGGTCAGACCAATGGTCCATGGCCATATCGGGTCAGATCAATGGTCCATCTAGCCCAGTATCCTGTTTTCCGACAGCGGCCAGTGCCAGGTCCCCCAGAGGGAATGAACAGAACAGGTAACCATCAAGTGATCCATCCCATGTCGCCCATCCCAACTTTGGCAGTATAAGCCTACAACGTAGGCTAACTACCACGCGTTCTAGCAGTGGCATTTTTCTTTTCCAAGCAGCAGCTATGTAGTATGTTCAGTAACAACAGTATATTATGTTGTTCTAGGCATGACCTTGTTTTCACTGAAGTCAGTGGCAGAACACTCGTGCCCTTCAATGGGAAATGCACATGCTCAGTGTCAGAATTGCCAGGTGCCTGCTGAAGCAGGAGCAAATACAGGCTGGAGCAGGGGCCAGCTAGCATGGAAATAGGCCTCGGCTAGAACCGGAGCAGTCTGTCAGAACTACCAGTCAACAGAAGTGTTCCCAGCCAGGTAGTGATGTGGAGCAGACTGGAGAGACTACTTCCCTTAGGAGCGTATATACCTGCCTTGGGATCATCGGGGTGGGTCCTCACCTCTGGATTGGCTGAACTCTGGTTGAATGGCATGGACTCTATCACAACATCTGCAAGTCATTGCACATGCTCAGGCTCAGGGACAATTGATCAGGCTTAGGCAGTCTCAGAGGTAATTCAGGAGTGACTCATCATGGTGGAAAAAAATCAGGTCCCTTACGTAGGTGCCTATCTTCAGGCATTTCTATTTGAAAATTGGGTTCCAGTTTCTAGCCTTGTTGTTCATGAGATGTCAGACCTTAAAGTGGTCTCTGGTCCACCAAAACAAGCAAAAATATAGACCACACGAGCCAGGCTGATTTTCTGAATCTGTTCCTAGATCAGACTCTAATCCCTTGGTCCTACCACCTTCTAGCCCTTTTCCTTTGGCTCTCCTTTGCCTACGTGGCTGTTTCATCATCTCTTTCCATTCCTGCTCAAAGCTTTCCTCCTCCCACCCTTTTTCCACTTCATTTTCAATGCACTCTTCAATCATCCATCAGACCTAACTCTGACCCCTCTTCATCTTCCTGACATAGCTAAGTGGCCTAACTTTTTTGCCCTATTCTTTTCACACTTCTTTTGGGGCTAAATTAGCCCATTCAATTGGGGCTGATAGCTAAAATATACACTATTGTGTCAGTCTCCAATGTCTGAACCTATTTCAAATCATTTAAAAATATGATCTGAAATGAAAAACAGTGAACACTAACTTTAGCCTCAAAACAAATTAAAGGCAGAGAGTAAATAACTCATAATCAAGGTTACAATAGAAGTGCTGACAGATTCTTATTTGCTGCCCCTCTTATCATTGCTGTCAACATGCCAAATTAATCTGGTGTGTTAATTGCTTGTCAACATATGAATCACAGAAGGCCTAAACCTTTCTTAAACCCTCATACGGCAAAGGGGACCACTTACCTGGACCCCTTACTCTCCCTGAATTAAACTCATTGGGTGAGATTCACTGCCACATCTTTTAGAGAGCTAGCTCTCAGTCCAGTGATTACTTTAAGCCTGGGCTGCACCAATCCATGGTCCTTGAGTAATTTAGACAGCCCTAGGGGCCTGTCCAAGCCTAGCCTCCTCCAGCTCTACCCTCAACACATCCTCTTCCATCCACATCCCGCCTGGTATGCCACCCATGTTGGGCCTTATAAGGGGGCCCTCAAAGGCAGCCTTACTATTTGCCTTCCTCAATTCCTGTGTCAGAGGCATCCTCCCCAGGTGTAAACAGGGCTTTTAGAGCCGTTTTATGATACTCTGGCCCTTTTAGGTGGAGAAAAAGGGACCATAGTAGGGTGAAGGCCTCACCCATTAAGTTCAATAGGGCTCCCCACAGGAGATATGGTCCACACTTATGGATCCTTTTGCAGGCTCACACTCCTTCCCCACCATCAGTCCTTCTCCATATAGTTAGCCATCGGGGGGAGGGGGAGAGGTGCTATATTTCTTTCAACTCCAAGAGAAGAATAACTCAATATTCTTGTTGAACAATTGCATTCCCTGACCAGGAATCAAACCCAGGCTATAGCAATAAGAGCACTGACTCCTAACCACTAGACCACCAGTCCTCCTCAATCAATGAATTCCACAATCCTCCAACGTGTGCCCCAGAAGTTAATGGAACGAGCGTGATTTACACCAGCTGAGTATCTGGCCCTCACACTGTTAAGGCATTCCTGTCTCCAAACACTTCTTCCTCAGGGAAGCACTGGATTCATTCTGAAAACAATATAGGTGTTTAAACATCTCAGGCAATGTATTATTTTGCAAGGAGCTGTTTAAATGCCATTCAGAAAACCTGACAATGTGTAACTAAACATCAGTCACACAACAACCCGTGGTGCTACCAGTACATGGAACGTGATACATGATCTGGGAAATTTAAAACACATTAAAAAACACTACCACTAGGAAAACAATTCAGGTTGGGGGAATTTACTGCCCAATTATTATGCGACCAATTATTGGATAGAGTCGACAAATATTTCCTTCCCTTTCTTCCGCTCTTGTGTTGGCACGGCTACCCTGGGCTTGGAGAAGTTGGAATTCCTGCCAGGCTGCTTGGCACTTCTTTAATTGACAATTTTAGGGCAGTAAATTAGCAGGGTTTTTCATGTTGTTTTACTTCTAATTTTATCAGACATACAGCCACTTGGCACACTCAACTGCACTCTCTCTTCCATGCAAGTTCACAGTGCCTCCATAAAAATGCCCTCATTGAAATGTAACTTAACTTTAAAAGAGTTACATAAAGCAATGTGCTGACTAAATGTGCTAGTACAGCGCATTGAGAGACTGTGAATTCCAATTTCAGCCATGCCAGTCATTTGGCATTAAAATATGCACCAGCTGTGAGTGTTTGGATCTCGATAAGTCAGAGAGTGCTGGAAAGCTGACAAGATACTGCTGTGAAAATGTTTTCAGCCCCCTAATCTCTGCTCCGTCTCTCCTTTTTCATATTTTGCTACCCATGTTGGTGTATAATGTATGAAAAAATAAATGCGAAATCCCAGGAGGATGTGACACTGAGTGTTTATAGGGCTTGTGAGATAGAGTCCAGAACTGTGCAAGCAGCAACGCTGCTTTGATGGGTTCTCTATGGTCATCCTTTATAAATTGCTAATTTATTTTCTCACAAGAGAGAGACTTCCTATGAGCAAAACTGGGAGATGTAACAATGTCAAGGGGAGCAGAAGTGAAATTCCAAGCAGGGTCCTGCAGATTGGACTACACAGGTATAAACTGCAATTAGGTGGTCTGTAGGAAATTGTTCATACAGAAAAGGAAAAATGTTTTAATTTTATTGATTTATCAGTAAAACAAATAATCCTGTAAACTGTTTTGAGCGAAGACTCTCTCTCTCTTTCTGACATTAACTCTCCATATTCATAGCCACATTAACTCTCCTACACAAGCAGCCAGATTCTAACCTGCTGAGGAGGGCATAGCTGTATGCTTTCCATCTGTTCTACTTAGTCAACAAGATGCTCTGGGCCTTACTCTGCTGTTCTAGAATCAAATCTTCCTTTCCTATGGCAACTGTCCTCCCAGCTACGCAAGGGGGGTAAGCGAGAGGGGAAAACCTGCAACTGCAACTTCACAGCACAGCCTGAGCCTTCAGTAGCAGAAGCCAAATAGGGGCTGTTTATATGGCATGAACCACTGTGCTCTTCATGGTGTTTTATGCTGTTTTGGGGTTTAACACATCCCAGTGCAGAGGAGACGTACAAGGCTGTCCACACCATTTATCCCTTACGGTTAAATTCTGTACACTCCTTTGCCAGTTTGGAGAGCAGGACATATATGGTCCCACTGGGCTGACAGGAGGCAGCATTCCTTGATCTCACCACAGGAATACAACTTCTTTCCTAGGTAATCTTGCCCAGGTACTCTTTATATGCCAGCATGCATGGGAGTTTTAGGAGCTGGCCAATAGAGAACCAGGAGTTTGGTGACTACACAGGTCATTCCATCCTTCTCTCAACAAAGGGAAAGAATGATGTAGAAGGACCAGTTGGTGGGAATAGCTGCTGTGGATTCTGCAGCCAAGGAAGTGAAGACCACTGCAGAGTTCCTTAACATCCAGATGAGTTTCTTGGGGGGGGGTGAGGATTGGGGAGAGGATTTTGGCCATAATACAGGGCTCCCCTGAACTGGAGAGAATGCCATCCTTTAATGTGAACTACATAAGGATAAAAAATATGAGTGCATCCAAAAGGAGCAAATATATACCCACCTATTTATAACAACTCCATGTTATTTCTGTGAATGCAGCTTTGGCTAGCAAGACACTATTTTGATACAATATTATCTGATACTAAGTAGTAGGAGGATACTAATTACAGACCCTGGCATGAAAGAGAATCTGTCACAGTATGTCCTTGTTCTCAGATGAGCTACACGGGGTAAAAATACAAATAAAATAAATTAAAATATACACCCAGAATTGTCGGTCAGCAAAAGCACTGTTTTGAAATCAAAGCACCATGCCACCAATGCAAAGGTCATTTTGCATAAAACTGTGAGCAAAACTAGATGGAAGTTATTTTATCTGTCACGAACAGGAAACGATTTGTGTTTCTATGGAAGGAAAGAAAATATCTAACAGTCACCATTTAGAAGCAAAAATGTAATAAATTGCCACGGTTAGATCCAGAATAGTTTCCAATTTCAAGCCAAGGTCGTGCAGCCTTATATGGTAATCAGAGCAGACTAATGATGACGTAAATCCACAACGAAGGATGATGATGTTGTGTGCAAGGAAAACAATTACTTGGGACTTTCACATTTATATCAGCAGTGATCTGTTTTATACACTCCAGAAGTATGAAATTTAGAAATTATAACTCTGATATTCATGAGAACCCTTCACCTGTTAATCAGAGAGTGCATTATAGCATTTTCAGAAGCATGCCAGCCTCATTAATTAGTCCTCTTAAAAATGTAATAGATGAGTACATACATTTGTCTCTTACTTCGGACTGTAATTTCCATACCTAAAAAATAATATTATATTATTGTAGATGGGGCTGGCAGCATTACCTTCTGTTAAGGTTGTCTGATACTTTCCCATTATAAGTCCCTGTTTTCAATAGCTTAGAATTTTGCCATACAAACTGTTTGGGGTTAAATTTTCCAAGCTGGATGTTTGCCTCAGGCTGAATTGTTTTAGCAAATTAAGCTGAAAAGGGTCAACAGTTTCTAAGAACAAGGCTAAGGGATAATACATTATTTTGCCCACATTAAAAAATTCTGGTGACCTTTTTTTCCTGAAAAGCTCTAGCACTTCCATTCAGAGACTTGAAATTTGGCAGCTGGGTGGCCTTTATGTCAGGGATGCCACTTTTGTCAACCCTGTGAAAATCCACCCAAATTTGGCCAAGTTATAAGCCTTTTTTAAAAAAACAAATCACAATTTGCACATGCTCAGTAGAATTTAGATAGAGTTTTGCAACTTAAATCCCTGAAGATTCCTTATACAAAGGATTCCTGAGTCTCACCATTACTCTGCTGACAGCAAACAGGTGTACTCTGTGTACACGTCTAGCAAAGTATTCCATCCCTCTCTAGTGATGGTCCAAATAGTGGATGACAACCTACTACTGCCATCAGATACTCCATTAGCACAAGTGGCAGACATGTCTATAGTGAATCTAAAGGTTCCAACCCCGCTGATGACTCATGTGCATGTCAATATGAAGCCACATCTTGAAATGTCTGATTTTTCAGTTTTGTTATACCTAGGAAATGACACCCAAAAAATTACATTAACAGAACATTATTAAAGTTGCAAAATCAAGCATTCAAAAGTTAGAAAATGCCAGAACTAGGTTGGGTATGCAACTTTAATTCAGCCCCTTGTGTGTATGCATTGTGAGAGTCTTTCATTACACAATCACACCCTATTTTTTCCACTAATAGTGTCTTTTTGTGTCTATTATATATTAAGGGACAATCAGGCTTTACTCATAGTTAAAACTATATGAATACTGCAAATAAGTGGCCCTAGATGTCTAACGATTTGTTTGCATTCACAAATCAGGGAGTTATATCAATATCTAAGTGTTCCATTTGTACCCACAATTAACTGTAAGTGCAAGGATATGGGTACAGTTAATTGCAGACACTAAATAAAATGATAAGGAAAGTTCTGTGTCAAATCTAGAGGCCTGCTCTTTAGACCCCAGCCACCTCCTGAGTGTACACAAGTTTGCACAGACTCTTTTACAGCACTAATGTCTATTATTGCTGGGAAAAGGCGTGTGTAGGTGCTGCTACTCTAACAGGGTGTGCCAAGTTGAATGTGCACAAGGGCAGGCTGAAGGAGACATTTCCATGTGTACGTGCATACCCTGGGCGAGCTCCTCAGCTGCGCTATGCTGATTGACACCAGCTGAGGATCTGACCCAGTGGCAGCTCTAGGTGAAAGTGTTGGATGTGTTGTTTTAGCTCCATATGTACACAGTTAATTCAGGACACTTGAAAGCGTCCCGCTTTATTCTGCTAGGGCTGCCAGGTTTTAAACAAAGTCGTGCCACTGCTTTGGAGCCCCCTACTGGACTGTGAGGAAATGCACACTACAGACTGAAGGGCTGGAGCAGCGATCCTTTCCATGAGGAAAGGTAATTCCATTCAACTAACAGCTGTGACTGGTGCAGAGAATTTACTTTTCTCTGACTGTATATTCTGTGACAATATTCACTTACCTTTATTGAATACATTTATTTTACGTGGATTTTATTGTCTCATTCTGAAAGGGAGGGAGTTCCAGGTGCCCCAGTTGGAAGAGTCCTTATTGTACGTGTATATCTCAGATATTTATGAAAACCAAAGATCCAGCCTTAGATTTCTTGGTTCTAAATCAAACAAGGGAGTTCTTCTGCGGGGATAAACCATCACAGCAAGGGCCAGTTAGTTTGTAATAACATTAGTATCATAGATTAACTGACAACAGCGATACCCCCCAGTCCATTGTTAATATACACGGCACATATAAACATTCAGCATTTAGAAGTCAGAATACACAGTGCACTGCTGTGATATAATGCACTGGCTCCTTGTATGCTGTCAACACCGTCCCACTTACTACCTGCTGACAAGGGAGTAGCAACTGTAACACTGTGACACAGACGTGTCAAGATCACTGAAATTAATACTAGCAGGAATAGTATTTAGCTGGTTGACTCAGGTGTGTGTTATACGATCAGTGGAGTAAGGCAGTATGGCCAGTATTATTTACCATCGAAGAGAAGATATATTTATTCGGTAAGGTGTCAGGCTTTTATACAAGTATCTATACTTTACACTTACCATTCATCTGACGATCTCAAGTTCCTTTACAAAGGTGCACCTGTTACTATTCCCAGTTTTACAGATGGGAAAGAATGCGACAAAGTGAGATTAGGTGACTTAACCAAGATCAGACTGTGGAAAGTTGCTGATTTTGGAACACACCTGAGGATTCTTGACTCCCAGGCCCCCTGTTCTGACCACTACACACCTAGATGCCCAAAACAAAACCATTTTAATACTGTAACAAACCTGTGGCCATTTAGGGCTTCTCAGTTGTCAGTCTGCTGGATAACATGACCACTCAGAACATGATTGCGAGGTTGGGGAGATTCCACATCCTCCTGCACCAAAACCCCATGCTTCTATTGCTTAACTGAAAGGGAGAATCTTCCAAAGCCATTATAAGGCTTGTGACACAGCTGAGGAGTTCTGATTCCATCCAGGAGAGGCCAGTAATAGCCATTTATACCCTCCAGTTCTTCACAATACTTTTATCTACCAGATTGCTACGGCTTCTTTGGGCAAACACAGATGTGGTCTGCATAAGCTATAAAGGCACTTTATAGGAAGGTGGAGGTGACTAAATGAGATGATACTCTTATTCAAATATGTTTTTTTTTAAATAAAATGACATCACTTAATCGGATGTTCAAAATTCCTTGGGTATCCGCAGGTCAGTAAGTATACAGAGGTGACAGGGCCACTACGTAACTACAGACCAAATCATCCTTTCTCGAATTACTCCTATGTAGGGGAGAATAACCTGAGAAAATCTGGACTTGAAGTTTTTAAGATGATCATTTTCAAGGGAGCAGGTTGCCCCTCCCAGCAAAGAATTGCCCCTGAATTTGGCTCTCAAAACTCATGAATCTCTTGAGACCTGTGATGGATCTTGGGAAGCCTGCAGTAAGGCAGGGCCATCCGCACAAATTCTGTGTGTCTCTTGCAGAAGCTCTGCTCCCTGAGTGCTGAGTCCCAGACATCACCCTGAGGTACAGGGCGGGGTGGGGGGATCACATAGTAGTGGGGAAACTGGAATACGTTAATTCTGACAGGGTCAGCATTCATGTACTCCAAGGATTCCTTATGAGGCTGGAGGGTGAGTTGTGCTGCTACAAAGGATAGTCAAATCCTTTTGCCCCATCCCAATCTCCCTCCTTACCCACAAGGCACCAGTGGAGGGGTTTCCACAAGGCCAGAAGGGAAGGGTGCAGCTTACAACTGGGCTGTCGCTATTCCCATCTAACGACATAGGCTGCAAGTTCTCATGAAAACAGAAACCCCCGACAACTCAAAACGGTGTCTCTGGGCCTCGGGGCTCAGTTATCTGTTGGAGGAACTTACACGCTCCCCCATCACCATCACCACCACAATAGCTGAGTGACTCACAATTGTTGGTCACACAGGAAGTCTGCGGTGGAGCAGAGCATTGCACGCAGGTCGCACAAGTCCTAGGATAGTGCCCTAACCACCGGGTCATCCATTCCAAGAGCCTGACTCACTGTGTTGGAGAAAGAGAGAGAGAGAGAGAGAGCGCACCCATGCACAGTACCCAAGGGAGTGCCTGGAGGCATTTAGTGCAGGAAGCTTCTAAGCGGTGCTGGAAGAAGCAGACTTACTGCAGCAGCTACCTCTCCACACAGCCCTGCAGTTGCTTGCATAGAAGGAGGACCATACCCACACTCTACCCCTCCAAGACACTCCCCCATTGCTGCCAAGGAGAGTCACCGCTCCAAGTGGCTCTGAGGGCCTCATCCAAAGCTCGTTGGATTCAATGGCAGTTTTTCCCTGGATTGATGGACAATGGGTGTGGAAGCAGCCACGTTATAACTGTCTCCTATGCAGAACCATTAACAAGGGCTACCTGCTCCTAACTTCACCCTGCCTGACCTTCACAGCCTGACTCTGCATGCTTTGGAGCCAATGGCAAAACTCCCATTGGCCTCAGTGGGGGCCATTGTAATCTCGATATACTGCAATAGGATTGAAGTGGGACAACTGACCAAATCATAGAATATCAGGGTTGGAAGGGACCTCAGGAGGTCATCTAGTCCAACCTTCTACTCAAAGCAGGACCAATCCCCAGACAGATTTCTGCCCCAGTTCCCTAAATGGCCCCCTCAAGGATTGACCTCACAACCCTGGGTTTAGCAGGCCAATGCTCAAACCACTGAGCTATCGCTCCCCCACTATGAGGGAAGCACTAGCCATAAGAAGCATACCTCATTGCTGTTCAAGAAATCAAGTGGGAGTGGCACTGAACTGATTCACGGTAAATTGTGAGCATGTTTGTTTTTACATCAGAGACGAATTCAGAGTGCAAGGTTTTCACAGCTGCCGCTGCTGTTGCTTGTCGCTTGGAGAAAAGCTGTTCCACTTAACTCAATTTTTGGTTGTTGCTTAGTCCTGTCTCCAAAAAATTACCTCTGGTATTAAAATTTCTCATGAACAGCCTGAGCGAAAACGTAATTTGGAGCAGGCTGCAATCCCCATTCTTATCCCGGGCAGTACCTTGCTCCTATTAAAGCCAATGGGAATAAACCTGGTGTAAGAAACTGCTTAATATGGCCAAAATGTCAGAATCTTGTCCACAGGGTTTTGTTAAATAAAGTCTTATTAAAGGCTACTAGGACATTTTTAAGTTAACCAGACATAAAAGAAGCAATATGGGGTATTTTTCACTTGGTAGGGAATTGGTTCATTTCATGTTTCTTTCTTGCATCGATAAAGACCAGGATTTTTTTTTCCAGTTTCATCCTGGATCCCCCACCCCCCACACCTTTTTCTACTGCTAATGATAGAGCAGTGGGATATTTTAAAAAGAAAAAAACGCTAAAGCTTCTTAGTATCCCAGACAGACAAGACTAGGCACCTGTATTAGCCTTATCCTAGCATGTGCTTATGTTCAATGCGCCAGAAAAGTCACGTTTTGGTTTTAAGTACGTCTCTCTCATGGACAAAATCTGAGGTTGTCAGTTATTGTACATTCATGCTACCTGAACATCTTGCTTTTTGCTAAAGTTTTGATGCACAAGCAATATCAACATCTGTTTCAAGGATCTCTGCTGGAATTGCATGTTCATGCAGCCAAATTGCCTATGCTTCCACTGAGGAAACGGCTATTTATTTTATGCCGCCATCTGGGTTCTAAATAGTCTGTTTTGTCATTTGGTGGTCTTGTTTTCAAAGCTTATTTTTAAGTATAAAATTTGATGCCTACATAAGTAATTTCTTCTGTAAATGGCATATGGGTTTTTTATAATCAAACTCGTGAATAAATGTTTCAGAAGTGGTTTGCAATGTCAGAGTCAAGTCATAAATATTTTGGAACTAAATTTAATCCCCCAATTGCAATAGCTTGGATGTTTTACATTTACACTTTGTAGAAAAGCAACTTAAAGTCTACAGGGGACATCTGTAGTTGCCTACAGACTTATTGCAAGAATTTGCTTCCATAAAGAGAAGGGGTGTTCCAAAATATATTATGGTAGTGATGACCATGGTCAGGTCATCGGCAGGACTGAACCCAGGACCTCTGGGTCTAAAAAAAGCCTGGACTTTCTGAACTAAAGGGCCAGGGTCAGCAGCATGAAGGCAGTAGCAGACTCAAATCTTCCTGTGTGGCCTAGCTACTAGAGAAGAAAGGAGAGGGGAATCACATTGTTAGCTTGAGTTCCACTAGCAATGCATCTATGCTAACGTGACACGTGTATTCACCGCATCAAATCTGCTCATCAAATTGCTTCCAAAAACGCTACATCCCAGAGTCAAATATCCCAATTCTGGAAGCATCAGGAATCTTTCAAGGCCATTTACAGATGGCGGGAAGTGCAAAATCACAAATGAGAAGGGTGGAATCCCCCTAGTCCCTTCTTGGTTACACTCATAAATCCCGTCATACAGCCGGTAGCCACAGCACCAAAGGCCTACCCTCTGCATCCTCAAACCCACTCCCCCCTGCCTCACCACCGAGTTCCCAAACTCTTATGTGTGTTTGAGGGTGAGTGTCCCTTCTCACCATGACCCTCCCCTGCCCCCACATCTCCCTATCTCCTATGTGTGTGAGATGGGGTGGGGGTGTCTGTCCTCACCTCAACTTCAACCTTCCCCTGATGAGGTGCATTCTCTCTCTCCACCCTGCTGCAGTTCTCTGAAGGATGCTCTATCACTGCCCCCGCTGCTCAGTTGGGGCTCATTCTCTCCCCATATTTACCTGCTCTGTCGGTGACTCCCTGGGGAAGAGGAGGCAAGTCAGGAATCAGCCAGTGCTGTACAGGTTGGTTCCTCTCTGATTAATGGGGCAAGCAGCTGGCTAGACTAGAAGCAGAGGATTGCTATGGAGGAGTCAGTGGCTGATGGAGCTCTGCAGTATGGGTGGGACGGCTGTGGTAGCTTTTCCTGCCCCATCTCCTCCCACCCACAGCCAGTGACAGACAGGAGAAGCTGTGGTAGATTTGTTTTGGCTCCTTTTCCACAGCACTGGCTGTTCCCTGCTGTGCCCCCTCACAATTATAGACCTTCAACATGGGGGGGGCACGCAGGGACATGTTATCCCCAGACTATGTCCATCCCTGTGCCAAGGCCCTTTATCACGCTTGCCTTTTACTTCAATTTCAAGCTCTCTCTCCTCACTGACAAGCTCTGCTCAGCTCAGGCCTGACTCTCTGCATGCCCCTTGTTCACTCCACCCAATCCTCATGCCTAACTGCCACTTTATCCTCCTTCTTCCATGCCTTCGCCTGTGCAGCCCCCTACACCTTGAACTCCCTTTCGGACCACCACATTCCTCCTCAAAACATACTTTTTCCATGAAAGCCTTATGTCCTACTCGGCCCTCCAACAATCATTTGAAAACCTCAAGCCTATGGAATTGAGGGCACAGGCCAAAAATAATCTCCCGGTCACTTTGCTTCCCGCTGCCTCAGCTTTGTCCTAACTTTGCCTGTTCAGACAACGTTCCTTAGAGCAAGGGATTGTTCCTTCATCCATGTCAGTAATGCATCAAGCATATAGCATCAATGTATCTGAATAAAAAAAGGTGAGGGCACAGTACAAGGGGATCTCAAACAACACCCACCTGGTGGAGAGGGGGGAACCCACTACAAACCTGCAGTGCTGTAATAACTAGATGAGGATCCGGTAGTTTGTTGACAGCGCTGCATGGAGGGGCGTATATGACACCTGCCTGCATATCTCCAGGCTCAAGCACCAGCCAAAAGCCCTTCTTTCATTTTCATGAAAACTAAATTCCCTCTGAAACACCAAAAGTTCCCTGAAAGAACAGGTAAAAAAGAATGGAAGGGCAAATGTTTGGGTGCTTCCCCGTCAGTTGCTTATGTAACGGCAGCAGAATCAGATGGCCCCTTCATTAATCTCCAGTGATGAGGAAAACAAGGTTTCATTATTGATTAGACAATGTTTATAAAGCACTCTGACGAGGTAATGTGCCGTAGAAGGGCTAAGTATTGTTATGATCCACCCAGTCTATCCTTCCTTGTCATCAAGCTGCTGTACACTCAATAGGCCTGATAATGTGACTGGCTGTGAATTTGCTTCCCCAGTCTTTGATGGAAGAGAAAAAGTAGTAAATCACATACCCAACTCATAGGAGACAGCTAATGTCTACATGTGAGCAAGTCCCTCCCTGCCTGGAGAGATACTATTCAACTACAGAAGATTACATTAAAGTATCTGTAAGTGTCCTGACTTAAACCCATAAAAAGGAAATTCTGAGTTATAGATGAACCTAGCTGTATACCCGTTAACTCTAATTTTAAATGACACCAGCTGATATGTGGAAAGCCCATGTACCATGTGTATTGTAAATATCTTAGCACAATATGGTGAACTAAGGATGGCGTTTTAGATCCAACTTTGAATTTTCAGGTTCGTGTGGTCTTGACAGACTCTTAATATATCTTTACGTAGCCATTGTGGTTTACTTTCATTTTTTTTTTAACTGAATAAAAGAGAAAGGAGGATTTTTTTTTGTTAAATGTAGATTATTTTATTGAAGTAACTGAACATGAGAATTGCCACAATAGATCAAAGAAACTCCTGTGGGTTTACCCTGTGCATTCTTTACTATTCATATTGTTTAACCAATAGACCATAACAGCTCGTTTGGAGCCATTAGGTCTATTGTGTAAATATCTGGTTAGGGGCTCTTTAACGTGTGTTATCGACACTACAGATCGTAATGGCTGCTTTGGAGCTGTTCGTCTCTTTCATTTTTAATCTGTAAAGTCCTGACTGTTTTTGAAGGCACTTTATGGGCCCAGTAGGCTGTTTGAGCCTATGGTTTAGGGGTATTTGGGAATTGCTTATGAGAATTTGTGACATCATAGGCCATAAAGGACAAGATGCAAATATTTTTAGAACTATAATAGTTAGGGGACCAGATTTTCAGAGGTACGAGTCACATGTATAGGGGACAACTGGGCTAGAAGGGAGCTGTGAGGGGTTAGGACAGGAAGAGAGAAAAGGATGCCTATATCTTACACTTCTTGATGCAGTTCTGCAAAAGTCTACCATCCACTTTCCCGGGGTGAAAAATAAACACACAGCTGTGATGTCTTTGTTGGGGGGTGGAGAGGGGGCAGGGCTGGTGCTACCATTAAGGCGAACTAGGCGGTTGCCTAGAGTGCCAAGATTTGAGGGCGCCAAAAAGCGGTGCCCCCAATTTTTTTTTTTTTTTTACAGCGTTCCTCCCCGAGCGCACGGTCGCCGCTCCACTTCTCCCGCCTCCCAGGCTTGCAGCGCCAATCAGCTGTTTGGCGCCGCAAGCCTGGTAGGAGAATTAGAGCGGGGGCGGCGTGCTCGGGGAGGAGGCAGAGCAGAGGTGAGCTGGGGTGGGGAGATGCTGCACGGCTTCCCGGGCCAGGGGGATGGGGAGCTGCCATGGGGGTGCCTCAGGACGGGGGTGAGCTGCCGTAGGGCTCGCCACCCCTGCTAACCTCTGCTACGCCCCCTCCCCGAGCAGGCCGTCACCGCTCCACTTCTCCCACCTCCCAGGCTTGCAGCGCCAATCAGCTGTTCGGCGCCACAAGCCTGGGAGGGGAGGAGAATTAAAGCGGGGCTGGCATGCTGGGGGGAGGAGGTGGAGCAGAGGTGAGCTGGGGTGGGGAGCTGCTGCATGGCTCCCTGGGCGGGGCAGCTGCCGTGGGGGGGAGGCGCCTCAGGGCGGGGGGGGGGGGGCGGCCGCGGGGGGGGGGGGGGCGCAAGGTGGAAGTTTCGCCTAGGGCATGAAACTTCCTTGCACCGGCCCTGGGAGGGGGAGGATGTTGAGTTATTTCTCAAACAGAGGAAGGCTCCCCTCACCCAGGCAAGCAGCTAGCCCTTTCAAGGTAAGACCTTATAACTGATGATTTGAAAAGTTTTTCCTCCTGCCATGCTGTTCCGCTCCTGCATTCCTGTGGAGCCGACAGATGAAGCTGTAAGCCTGCTTGCCTCCCTGCATCTAATCTTGATACTCCTCAGCAGCAGGGAAGGCGGGCAAATGTTCGCTAGCAGTTGCTGGCAAAGAAGCGCAGCTTGATCTAAACTGGATGACGCCATTGCATGTGTAAAACAACCATTTGAGCAACTGCTAGTGTGGTAGGATTTTGAGTTGCTTTTAAGCTTTTGCTAGAGAACTAGCTGCAGTGGCTGGCTGGGATTCCGTGTGGCTCTGGTGTTTGACCAGTCTATTGCTAGGAATGACTAGCTCTATCTCATAGCTTATTGCAAGTTAGCAAGTGAGGTTTGAATGTCACCTTAACAAATAAGCAAAGTTCTGCCTCACTCTGCATGAGCATTAAATATCTCCTTACATTTTTTTTTAAGAGTAAGGATTTCTCCCTGTGGTTTTGGGCCAACATTTTTCTCTGTACGGTTGTGCAGCATGCCAATTATTGGAGGGTCTCCAGCCCAGAAATCACTGCATTTCTGCAGGTGCTACAGTAGTTTTCACGCAGTTCGGGAACTTGCACATCAAAGAACCAGTTCTTGAGAAAGCAGCTGGAAGCTGCTGGTCTGTCTCCTCAGCCCAGGAAGGACTAAACCCCACAACCGGCATCCATTCAGGTCCTTTCTTCACAGGTCCTTTGTTCGTTTGTGGCACCAACTATCCTTAGCAAACCCCAAAATAAAACCATTTGATATACTTCCAACAGCTACTTTCCCCGACCCAAGGCCTTCCTTGGGTCAATCTCCCTCCTTCTAGAAGTTTCTTCCTAGAGACAGTCTGTCTAGATACCAACATCTGCTTTCTGTAGCTCCCCTCCTCAATCTGAGTTCTTCCAATCTTTATGGGAATCAGGCACTCCTTGGGCAATCATCCGAACCCTTCCCAGCTATGTCTGAACATTCCCTCTTCCAGGCCCAAAGACTTGTTCTTAAAGGGGCTACATGTCAGGACAGGGCTGGCTGGCCCAAGACCCTTAATGGGACAAAGCACCCTGCTACAGGGCCTAAGTGAAATGATCTCCTAAATGGAAATGTCATAGAATTATCATGCAGGTGAAAGTCATCTGCATTTTCAGCAAAGGATTCCCCACACACAGAGACGTAGTGAACGCCCTCGGTACCCTCCGACCGGAGGGGGCCCCGCAAGGAAGGGGGCCCCTAAAAGTGGCAAAATAAATACCGCATTCCAGTTTCTGCATTGTAAGGGGCCCCGCCTGGACATATGTTTGGAGGGGGCCACGTTCTTTGTTGCTACGGCCCTGCCCACACATGTACATGTGATCTCTCCATCACCCTCTTTCCAGCTTAGAGGGGATGCGGAGAAAAATCTTGCTTGCTTGAGTAGTCCCATTAGCCAGATCTTCAAAAGTATTTAGGCATTGGGAGTGGGAGATAGGAGCCTAAATATATTTTGAGGATTTGGGCCATTGTCTTCACCAGTATTATTCACATGGGCATGCTGAGCAGGATTTAGCCAGTTACTTATACAAAAGTGGCAGGCCCAGTTGGGTCCTCAGTTTCATTCACATCCTCCTTGGCAGACATTGTCCTTTCTTCTACTGCCCACCACTCCCTCATGGGACCAGCCATCACAATTTATCAAACCCCATTTAATTCAGGAGACTGCCTTATATTAAAGCGACCAGCCCCCTTTAAAATAACATGAAGATAGAGTTTCTTAGGGCCTGTCTACATTAAAGAAAATTGCACTGGGGTAGCCATACAAAGTAATGTAGATACATTGGTTTAAACGCCTAATGTAGACAAGGCTTGCAGCAGCACAATTTACTCCAGCAACCATTTTACACCAGTGCAACATGTTCAATTTCACTGCTGCAGATTTCCCAATTATGCCCGGGTCCTTAGTGCAAAACATTATCTCTACTTTTGGAGTCTTGCCTTCTTTATTTTGCATTTAGAGCTTATGTGCAAGGGCTAGATCTTATGCATTGAATAAGAAAATGGAAAAATCTCCAAGAGTCAATAAGAATTGGCGCTAGTGTCTGGAGGCGGGCACAGTGGTAAGTGGTGGAGCAGACAGATGTATCAACCAAATATCTTTTTTTAAAGTCTGATCATTGTATTCGTTTCTTTTCATCTCAGCTGATGATGCAGCAGGACCTCTTATAAGAATTATAGCAAACTCCTAGTTTGGAGGGCAGCCCTCTGTCTAAGTTGCCATCAGCATAACGTGAGTGCCTTTGGTCACTACAGAGTCAAGCCTGTGCTGGAGCAGGTGAAGCAAAGCCACTGGCTGCAGAATGCTGCTCTACCCTGCATGGCTTCTTTTCCACACAGCACCTGCAAAACATCCACGTGGCTTGTTGGGCACACAGGAAAAGCAAGTCGGACAAGGGCCAAGTTGCTGAGATGGGAGCACACTCATCAGGAAGCTCTTACTGAAGAGACGTGGAAGATGTGTAGTAAAACTCACATAGCACCGCCATGGGCAGGGAACCAATGGCTGCATGGCTACTGGCCTTGTCCTGCTACCAAGGCAAGGTGGTGAGGTATTGCAGGAGAGCATGAATGGAAAATTCCTCTACATAAGTAGCCACGATCTATAGGAACAGGGCCCAGTGACTTGCAGATCCCCAAGACCATGCTTTATTCTCTGGTCCTAGCCTACTAGCACCATGGACCGAGGGGGGAAAATGAACAGATCCTGAAGCTGAGTTAAGGCCTGGAAGCTGTTTCTCCCCCTGGCTGTGCAGAAGGGAGCACAGGGCCTCTCTTCTCTTGGGCTGTGATTATTGGGTGGCTTGCTTTGCCAAGATGAAAAATGGGTCAGCTCGTTAGCAGGATTGATTGAGGTCCTGGACAAAAACTATGACATCTCATGAGAGCATGTCAATGCTCACAAGCTACTTTGCTGGACAACAAAAGTCTAGGGCCTCTGTGGACTTGGGTTCCAGCAGTTCCCGAGTGAGAGCCTGCAGCGTGCATCCTCCCTCTTCGGCGGTCCGCCCTGACTGAACTGGGCTGCTCCCTTTTATACTGATGCTCCAGTTGGAGTATGCCCAGCAGGGGCGAGGTGGCATGGCTTTCTCTGACCAAAGAACGGGGTTAACCCCTCCTTGTCCAGTGCAGTGCAAGTACACCCCATCACAGGAACATTCGGGCAATCGAGTTTCACTGGCACAAACGATCAGGAAAAGCAAATTTTAGTTTGGCACACCTACATTCTTTCTATGAACATTCACAAAAAGAACATGATTGTTATGCTCACCCAATCAGAGAATAGAAACAATATCATGTGTCTTAAGTGACCAATCACAATTAAGCAACACATCACTTCTCCTAAATAGTGAGTCATAGAATTAATAAAAAAAATTGGGAAACGTTTAATCAAACTAATAACCTTGAGACAACTGGAGTCCTTAGAAAAACAGGCAAATTCAAATAAATTGTAATGAATTATTTTTTTGTGCTATAGTTAATAAAAATGAAGGGCCACATCCTGAAAGGGGAGGAACCCTGCAACTCCCCTGGGATCAATATTTTGTTTGAGTTCAGTAGGTACTGCAGGAGCTCAGCACCTCTCCAGGTTTGGCACTATTACAGAGGACAATCCAATCGGACTAGCAATCTGTAAAATGGAGAGTCTTGTCTTCTTGAAATAACGTTATCTTCTTTTAAAGAGATACCGCACGGCTTTGGTGGTGAAATTAGAAACGACCTTTCTAAGATACCACAGCAGCCACAAAATACACACAGACAAATCTAGTTACATTTTCAGACTAGTTAACTCCGAATCAATATACAATATCAATGTACAGTTCTGATATCAGGGATTGGGGAGGACTGAAACGTGAAAATGCCATGTTGGATCAAATTATGAGTCAATGTCTGGTCTCCAATTTTGTACATAAGGCTAGATCCTGGCTGAGGGTTTTTTTTTTTTTTTTAACACCATATTTTGTCACAGATTGTCAATTTATTAGCCCATTGAGTTCAGTTAGACACAAACACCACATTTATAAAAAGAGATTGTGGGATCAACTGACGCAGATATGGCAAAGGAAGACATTGTTACTCAATTAGCCTTTTACATTAATATCTTCTCCATCCTGCCACTGTTCTCCAAGCCTCACAAGAACCCTGAGAATACCCACATTTCCCCATATTCTTCCACCTACCCATAGAGGCGTACGGCAGGTTGACAGTCTGCTCATTGTAACCAACAAGAGCTCAGCACGCCTGCCTCTAGAAATTAACGCCATTCTGGAACCTGCCAGCAAGGTTTTTGTAGAGGAACATTAAGCACTTCCTTCCCGCAAGGACCAAGCATCCCACCTCTGCATTGCTCTCAGTTTGTGCCAGAAAAGATCAAAGGACAGGTAGCATTTCAACCTTGTATCCCTGGCATGGTAACAAGATGGAAATAAGTATTTATTGTGTCTTTATACTGTGCCACTAATTATGTTCTTCTCTCTTCTCCGCTCTTTCTAAATTCACACGCAATCCAGTTAGGTGAAATTAACTAAGCAAAGCATCCTTTTCTCAGTATTGTCTACCTCATGCTTTCAACAATAACAAAAAAAAATCACAAATCAGGTCCCCAAAATCATGAGATTGGCTTAAAAATCATGAGGCTGTTTTTAAAAATGGAGTCTTATTTGCCTTTGAGTTTTTGTGCCTTTTTGGTTCATGTCTTCCAGGTTTTCTCTGCCACCCTCAGAGCAATGAGTTAGCCCTCATTTTTAAAAAACTGAAATGCTCATGACTCCAGGATCTGGGCCGTAAAGAAAAGCATCAAATACTGTGAGAGTTGGCATCACTGTTTATATTAGAAAGTCATAACTTGACTTTGCCCTCAACATTCCTTTTAACAAATGATTTGCAAAATCTTTTCAATTCTCTACATTAACATTAAAAAAATGAGGAGTCATTGAGTAGACTTGGTTATTGTAAAGTTAGGCAGCTGGCTTAGCTGTATATTTACATTAGCTTTATGAAGATGAGGAAACAATTAAGAGATGGTTTGGTTTGGTTCGGTTCACCTCCATAGAACAGACAGCAGACTTGATGCCACAAGCACGCATTTGCAAGTCTCCTAAAGCCTTGTCATCATATGCTGTATTAGGCTGTCTTTTTTTACTGCGTAACCATTGCTCTCCTGTACCATTTCTGCCTTCTTGTGACTTGATGAACCACGGTGTAAAAGCTAAAGATCAATAGAGATTTTCTTTTAAAGAGAGCAGCAGCAACTGCATTATACCCAGCAAAAGTAAAGCCTCAGAGAAAAGGTTTTCCTACAGTGCCATCTTGTGGCTCTTGATTATTCTAACATCTAAGACGTTTTCTAAGTGCCTGTAAATTCACTTGATGGAAGCTCTGTTCTTGAGGATGACACACGATTGTATCTGGGGAACTGTGCACACAATGTTTTACAGCTTCCGTCACATTCCACCACCGAGGTGTGGTGGGGGAAAATGTGTGTTGGAGGGATGGAGAAAACATTTCCAATCAATATGCATGCTTTGATTGCCTCCTAATCTATGCCATACCCCCTTCTTTGAGCAAAAAGGGGATTCAAGGCTGGTTCAACCCCATGCAGAATGGCTGGTATTGTTACGAATAGTTCTGTATTGCACAGAGGGAGACTCAGGGATACCAAGATGGTTTAGGGTAATAAGTAAGGTCAGAATCAGGCCCAGACAGGTTTACCGTGTTTACAGAAATGACCCTTACAAAATAGAATTGTAAATTTTTGATAGTCCGGATAATTAGCAAATGTGGGTGATCAATTTTTGTGACATATAACAACTGATCTAAGTATTTCTCTGTATGAGACTGCACTTAGGACAGGTACCATCACTGTCGTGGCTGTGAATGAATGTTGTGTAATGTGACATTCAAGTGACAGACCTGACCCTGGATAATAGTGAAACGGACATCATGACATGTTTGATACCGAAAGCAATTATCTGATTTCATTTTAACATATCTGAGAGCACAATATTGGTACTGGATAACTACTGATCCAATGTGGTCAAAGGAATCAAACTCGTGATTCGCTTTTTGAGAATGTTAGCCTTCCCCAGTTGGAAAGCAAAGGACCTTTTCAGAGCCAATTTGTAGCAAAAAGCCTTAAACTGTGTGAACGGCACAGAGAAACACGGTGTTTGTACAGTATCTAGCACAATCGGGTCCAGGTTCATGACTAGGGCTTCTATGTGCTACCACAATACAACTAATGAATTATAATACTAAAAACATGAATGATTAAGATAACACTAAACCACTAAGAGCCCGAGTCTACAGATATTTCCTACCAAGTATAGCGTTTAGTAGCCTGAAGGGGCATGCAACCTCAATGTCATTTTCAAAATGTGTTGCTATTTGAACTCACCCGTATTACAAAGCAAAGTTGTGAACAAGGGGGAAAAAAATCTTCTCCCAAACAAAGATTTTGAGCTTGTGATAAGTTGATGTCACTGAAGCATGGCCAAGTCCTAAGACTTTACTCTCCTACATGAGGTATTTGAGAGGAAGGAGGTTTAAATACAAATTCCCTTGTAAATCTACAGGAATCATTTTACACCTCCCATAAGTTCACAAGACCAAAACTTGAACAAAAAAGAAAAGTTGTTGCAAATTGTACTTGATAAAAGTAGGAAGTATTCAGCCAGTGCATGTGGGAAATGGCGAATCATCAACAAGCCAAAAGTAAACAGGCATCCTGCAACTCAAGAGGCTGTGACAGCCTGACAAATCTAAGGGCCATAAAAACCTAAAAATGGCCATAATGGGTCAGACTAATGGTCCCTCTAGCTCAGTTTCCTGTCTTCCAACAGTGGCCGGTGTCAGATGCTTCAGAGGGAATGAACAGAACAGAGCAATTATCAAGTGAGCCATCTCCCATCATCCAGTCCCAACTTCTGGCAGTCAGAGGTTTAGAGCCAAAATGTAAAGAAGCAGGACTGACTTCTTTTTAGAGCTAGATAAAGAAGAGAACGGTGAGAGTGATAGAGAAGATTAGAAGAATCTGAAGAGACAGATAACTTTTTGGGGGTGGGGGGGGAGGAATCAAAGCTGACTAGGGGATTTAGCTGCACAACTTTCAATTTCAGTGGGAGTTGTGCGGCTAAATTCCCTATGTGGCTTTGAAAATTCCAACTAAGATGTTTATGGTCCATCATGATAGGTGAAGCTTTTGAAGCAATGAGGGAATACATTCACCTTGGCTAAGATGAGACAGCAGGAGCAATAAAGAATTTATGCAGACAATGTGCCATTCACAAGTTCTGCAGCATGTACCTCACTCATGTGACAACTCCACAGGTTGGGCTGTCACATCTTTTCCTTGCACTCCTAGTTAATGCACTCTACACCAGACTAGTCAGACCAGGGAGAACAGAAACCCAACTGTACCACATTTCCATTCGTTGTTGTATCTGCCAGTGGCCTATATTTTTTGCTTCCATTCATTTGGGTATGGTGCTGCCAGACAGTTACTGCAGCTCCGCTGCTTGTTTGATGTTAAATAAAGTTGTTTCAACAGCGTGGCTCTTGTTCTCAAGACATTATGTGATACTGAAAGCAGCCGTACTGTCAATGATATGTAAACAAAAGGAATGTATTACTCTTCAAATCAAAATCATGATGCACCAAATGAAAGCCTAACTTTCTCCAAAGCACAGCTCTCTCCCCCATAATCAGCAACCATCAGGGTATATTTGATCTGTCACATGCATATTTCAGCAATGACAGTGCCCCTAAGTTCAGGAACAAAGAAATTCTTCTTCATTTTAGTCTAAATGCATTTTGCCAGACATCACAATTCATGAAAACAACATCTAGAACCAGCAAATACACCATATAGAAGTCAGCTCTAAAATGCAAACACTAGTCACTATCCTCCCCTGCGCAACATCAAAAGCATCACCAGCTCGTTTGTTTGCAAAATTAATACCTAAAGCAGCTCTGCCAAAGGTCCCTCACCTGGTACTGGCAATAGATGCAATATCAAGCTTTAAAGGGTCTGGGTACAGGTGTGCATAATCAGCAGCAAGGTCACGGATTGCACTCTCATTGCTTTGTAGCAGGCTACTTTCCCTTACCATAAGCTACCCAAATGCGTACGCCCACCCCACTCCCCGTCCAGCCACACACAAACTATTTTCCACCTGCTGCCTCTGCAGTTAAAGTGGTGTCTGTCTGTCATGACTGCTGTGATAATGGTATGATTTCAAGTCCCAGGAATCAATAGGTATGCAGTCTCCAAGAATCACGGTAAGGACGGAGACCACATTAATAGTTATTCTCTGGCTTGTGAAGAGTGCCCCATGCTGTCCTCTCCTGAAAAGAGCTGAGTTCTTCAAAATTCTGGCATTGTGCATTTTACGCACACCAAATGATGAAAATCTCCAAAAACTGGTTATGAGGGTCCACCAGTGCTTGCATCACCAGGGAGCAGTAATCCCTGATGTTCCCATCTTCTTTGGACTGACATGGCTGGCTCAGAATGGGCTTGGGGTTATTTCTCAATGTCACTTGCACATATGGGCAACTTAAGTGTTCAAAGCCCTCCAGTCACCTTAATCACACCTCTAGCAGCACCTGAAGTTTTGCCAGGCACACCTCCAGCACAACACCCTGAAGAATGAACTTCCCAACCCACAACTGGTGTCCAGTAAGCATCCAAGGTAGCCAGTTTCCATGGGGTGATCACCACGCTCATTTCCATTGTGATCAGAGTCCTCGTGCTGTAATATGGTTGAAAGTTCCTCAAATAGGCACAGAAATGTCTCCCATGCCTTGGAAATCCTGCAGTCGGTGTTACTCATTCCAAGTCCCAAGAACAACTTGCTCTACCAGTCAATGAGTCGTGGTCATGGCCCCCAAAGTATTGCTCTGCCTGGAGCTGGCTAGCATGAGGCAGAGAGAGCAAAGACTCCATCCAAGAGCTGTAGCTTGAAGTCCATGAACCCACGTGCTCTACACTGTTGCCTTTGGAACTCCTTGGACAATCTGTGCTGACCTTTAAGGTCTGCAGTCACCAAATGTGCTCACTTAGCAGAGAGCGAGCTCTGATCACTCCAGCCTGAGCTCCCTTTTTGGAATAAATTGCCAAAATGCTGGCAATTCTCCAGGAATTAAGGGACTTCCTTCCACAAATCCTTTAGGATGTCAGAACACCGTGCATGACTCCCCACAATTCAGTGCTTTAAGGAGCTGTGTCAAAATCCATAGGGTAAGTACCCAGGTGACTGTGCAATTGCATCACTTGATTCGGGTGCTGTGTCTGAACACAGGCGAGAACTGCACCTAAAGCAGGGTGGCCTTGTACACTGCACCACAGCTACTCACACTAGTTCAATCACATCAGTGCAACTTCTAATGGCACAATTCTCTAGGGTAGACATGGTGATTTAAGTTACTAGGCCACTGCTACCTCTAGTGGAGGTGAAATGTTAAGAAAAAATGTCGAGCATAGACACAACAGAAGCTGGTTCCAACTATTACACTTGGACATCTAGCAATACCTGCCCCTCAGGACACACGGGGCTTAATTAATTAATTATGCTAATCCAAAACCCAGGCCACATCAGCTGATTTGTCCTTCTAAATCTCCTGATTCCAGGGAAATTTTACATGTAGATTTTATACCTTCCAGTAAAGGATCATGAATTTAGCTGGCTATGTAAGTGTCTTAATTTAACTCTTCGTTGGGACAGTTGCTTAATTAGAGCTCTTACTTGCCTTGCTCAGGGGTATTACAGTTAAGAGGATTCTAGTATATTATTAATGGAGGACAGGCTTTAACATTGACTGAGGAACTGCCCCCCAGTAGAGTAAGCCTTCTTAGCAATGACGGTGCTCCTCCCAGGAGATATTTAAATGAAATGGAGGTGAATACGCTGATGAAGATGTAAGTTTATCAAATATTACGAATTTCTGGTGCAAAAACTCAGCATCGGTTATCACAGGATGTTGACACTAATAAAAAACAACTCGTTTTCTGACATACACTCAGGTTACACTGGCATCCTTGTCTTGCCCAGGCTGTTCAAGATCAGCTGGCATTTTCTCTATAAAGGAAAAAGAAATATCAAACACAGTGTAAAGGCAGAGTTAGGGTAGTGTTTAAAATCTCCTTTGCTCTAAGCTTTCAAGTTTTATCATGGCCCTTTTCACTCCATTGTTAAATGTTACTTATTAAGGGCCAGATTATGGTATCCTCACACAGGGGGAGCAGCGCTTTACTCCACCATCAGTCCCATTCATTTCAATGAGGCTACTCGTGAAGTAAAGTGCTTCTCCGTGCAAGATAGGGTGGCAGAATCTGACCCTATGTGATCATGCAGAGACCACAGAGCTAAATCCTGTCATCCTTCTCCATACTGGCCGGGCAGGATAGGATTTCTCAGGTCTTTGCAATGGATCCTCACCTCCTGTGAGCAGGTTAACCTGACTCTTCGGTTGGTTCCTCCATGCACCTAACACAATAGAGTTTTTCAGAGGTGGGGCTGACTGGAAGGAGCGGGGCCAGGGTCAGTGGATCCACCAGTGCACAGATCCATTTGAAGGAGCAGTGGGGGCTATTGCAAACTCAGGGCTGCAGTATGGGCCATTCCCTTTCATCCTAGGGAAGAGGAAAGGATTTTTCCTTCTCACCGTGCAGATCCCCTACTTCTCCCATGCCAAAAAATTGGGGTGATACCTAATAAATTGGGCCTGTTGACATAGTTTATTGATCTAGAGGCTGGCTGCCAGTGTTTATTACTATACAGTTAAGGAATAGGTACTAAGGCAGGGGTCGGCAACGTTTGGCACGCGGCTCGCCAGGGTAAGCACCCTAGCGGGCCGGGCCAGTTTATTTACCTGCTGATGTGGCAGGTTCGGCCGATCGCAGCCCCCTCTCGCCGCGGTTCACCGTCCCGGGCCAATGGGGTCGGTGGGAAGTGGCGCGGGCGAGGGATGTGCTGGCCGCGGCTTCCCACTGCCCCTATTGGCCCAGGACGGCGAACCTGCCGCGTCAGCAGGTAAATAAACTGGCCCGGCCCGCTAGGGTGCTTACCCTGGCGAGCCGTGTACCAAACGTTGCCGACCCCTGTACTAAGGCAACAACACTAACTGAAATACCGAGGTAATACTCAAACAATAGTTTAGGTTAACTTTTAAATCAAATCCCTACCTTTCTTCTTGTGCTTGCTTCTTTCCTTAGCATCTTCTCTAAGAAACTCCAGTAAATAGGCACCAATGTTTTCACTCGCATCTGTTTGCTTCTGAACAATTTGCTCAACTTCTTTGTTTGCTCTTAGCAAAGGGTTGGCACACTTACTGCAACACATTAAAACTGCAACTGAAATCGAGTCCTATCCAAAGGAGGAAAGATCACAAAGACCTAGGGTGAAATCCTGACTGGCAAAACTCCCATTGACTTGAGTAGGGCCAGGATTTCAGCCCTAGAAGTTAAAGGAGTTTCAGGCTAGGAAAAGCACCTGGATACACTTTGCCATCTCTGAGATTTTCTTCCAAGGACTTCTCTGCTTTTTCACCATATATTCCAAACCTCTTTCCTATTCTTCTCTAAAATCCATTTGCATCAACTACTTTAGTTACCATATTATCTTTGAACTAGAGATGGTCATATTTATCTTGCATAATTTTGAACCAGCTGGAACAATGTGAGTTCAGATGTTTCACTCAAATTTATTGGCTTCATATTTTACTAAGAAGAGATTGAACAATGGAAGCAAAAAGGAAGAAAGGAAAAAAATCTAATGAAAATGTTGATACTGTGGATCAAATCCTTGGTCCCATTAAATCTGTTTAAGTGGCCATCTGGGATCCCCCTTGTGTAGATCACATGGCCAAGGAAACGACCATGGAATTGCACTCTAACAGTCCCTGGTTGCTGGAATGACCCCTGAGGGGCTGTTGTAGCCAATGCAACTTAGACCAGCCCTGATGATCTGGCCTTCTGGTGTTAGCTTAGCATTTGGGGATTTTTCTATCCTTAACCACAGTATAGGTTTCCCCTTTAGCTAAATTAATTTTTGTATTTGATCACCCTTGATAAAACATGGCTATTACATGGGGGTGGGGGAGAGTCTCAACCTGGAGCTAATTTTGGGAGTTCCCAAAGATAGTTCATGAGGTTTGCAAAATTATGAACTCCACAAGGCTCAACCATCCCCAGTATGAATGAATGATTCTAGTAGGGCAAAAATGGCCAGCAAGTTCCTCCATAGCTACAAAACACCAAACCCTATCTTATAGCACCCCTTTAGGAATTCTGAAGTATGAAATGAAAGGTGCTCATTAAAGATCTATACCAGTAGGACTCAGCTGTAGACCATCCATGTATTTTTCAAGTATCTGCCCATTGGGTCACCTTTCCCACTAATTCTTGGCAGGAGGTGGGGTGGGTAAGCCAGAAGAGGAAACATCAGGGCAACAAAAGAGAGAAGCTCAGATACCATGGCAATGGGCATGGCATAAGAATCAGAACTCAAGGAAAGGAAAAATTATGTGAAATGGGGATGGGAACATCAAAAAAAGCCCTGGAGAGGGACAACAGAAAGGAGAGGAAAACAAAGTAGGGGAGAAATAACAGAAGTGTATCCTGTGTAGCTCAAATTTCCCACATGAGAGAAGGCAGAGACAGAGACCATTAGTGAGGAAGTATGAGCAACAAAAACCTATTGACTGTAGTGACTAATTAAAGCATTGACTAGAATGAGACATACTGTGGGCAAAAGCTCGGCAAGTATCTTAGCTATGTGCTGGGCATCTCCTGAGTAGACAAGCCATCGTCTCTAACTATGCCCAAATGTATGGTGGTCTGGAGAGATGTCTAGAACTAGGAAGACAACCAGAAAATTGGTGACCTGAGCTAGAACTGGGCCAGAGGAGAAGGCTAGAGTGCATATAAAGAAATCCAACCCCTCCCTTCTGCCTGTAGATGTGGAGGTCCCTAGATGCAGAACTGGTGCAAGCTCTGCTGTGCAAAATGGCATAATTAGTGGCAGCTGATGAGGAGCTCAGCTCTGCAGGGGCACTCTATGTACTCTTTTACTGGGAGGTTTGAGGCAGGCCTAGGAGAAGCATGGTGTTTTTGGTGAATCCACTGCCCGATGCCAGTTTTGCCAGCAGTCACAGAAGCCAATTTTTTGTAGCTCTAGAACATAATTATAACTCCCACCCCACCAGCTATATTACACACAGCATGCATGTTGAAGGCAGGACTCCACTGACAACCATTCTGCCATGTCTCTGGGATGCTGATGCAGCCATCAGAAATTCTTCCCAGGTACCCAGGTATGGCCCATTAGGAGAATGTTTGTTGAGGCCCCCTCCTCTATCAGCAGCCTTCTCAAACTACCAAAACTCTATCAAAGTTACTATGTTATAGATTTGCTTCTTTCCTACAATTCCAATATATGATGCTGAAAATTAAAACCATTTAGCATCTGGTTAATCACCACATTACAAAAAGCCCTCTTAGCAAAAGAGCAATATTCCTAGTTAAACTGTATAATGAAAAAAAACGCAAAAATGAGCATTTAAACTTTAACGCGAGTTCTCTCAAAAAGAACAAACATTAATTCATTTTCAAGCAATTTTTTGAAGATCATTTTATGCTAATTTTTTGCCTCCTGGTTCCAGAGTCACTGATAGCTCAGTGTGTCTCTCAGCATTCTGAACATCAGCTGTTGAGCACAGTGTAAGTTGTAATGTAGCAATTCGCACAGCAGGATGTCTAAATGTGGAACTCTCCAGCAAATAGCCATCTGGCGAGCCACAGCATTAACGGGAGGAGAGAGAGAGAGAGAGAGAGAGAGAGAGTGTGTGTGCGCGCGCGCCCTGACACAGCCTCCTGGTATCTTTTTAGTACAGCAAATTGCACACATGGAAAATATTCTTAAGAAAAAAATGGCAGTTTTGTCACCTTAACTGAGCCATTCATGTTATATGAAGTGTTATCCATTCAATATGAATGTCCACCTTAGGAGAATAAACCTTTCCCTATTATCATAACAGCATATATATTCTGAACGGCACCATAATATCAATACTGTAAACCATTCATATAACACTCACAATGTTTCATACCTTTCTGATCCATAGTTGCATGTCATTGCCTGTGCAGTAGCCATTTTTCTGCCATAAATAACTTCACCATTTTGCAGAAGTGCCCTCTAAGATTGAGGTGAAAGAAAAGGTTTTGCCCTCCCTCTACCGGTGAGGGGCAAATATGGGGCTGTTTTCTTGTTTCCTTCCACTTACCCTTATATTACAAAGAGCCATCAATCGCTCTTAACACTGGGGGAATATTCCCCCCCACCTTCACTGCTGTTTCTGAGTTTTCTCTGGATCGAGGATACCTGCCAGTGGACACCATGGTGGACCACCATCTAGACACCAGCCCAAGTTGGGTTGGGCAAGTGCTGGGTGAGTTACCAGAGCTGCTATTCATGCCCTCACCCCAGCTGGGTATGAAGCACTGCAGCTTCCCCTTGAAATAACTGAGGCACTGCCAGACTAAGATCGAGAGTGACAAAATTATTTAGGCACTTAACTCCATTGATTTCAATGGAAGTTAGGCGCCTACGTATCTGGCCCAAAGTGGTCATTTGGTTTGTTCTACTTCTTGTTTGTCAGCTTTGTGTTCACGACTGGTATGCGTTGGTGCCCTTTTACTCCGGGTTAGGGGAGGGTAATGGGGGAAAATAAGAACACAAGAACGGCCATACTGGGTCAGACCAATGGTCCATCTAGCCCAGTATCCTGTCTTCCAACGATGGCCAATGTCAGGTGCCCCAGAGGGAATGAACAGAACAGGTAATCATCAAGTGATCCATCCCCTATCCCCAGCTTCTGGCAAACAGAAATTCTGGCAAATTTCTTTTAATGGTTAAAACAATGGGGTACTGGGAAGGGCCTAGGTGGGTTGCTCCCCACTCACTCCCACCCCTGCATGTGTCCTGGAAGCACTCCCCCTGCCGTGCTCTCACTTCTGCTGGGCCAGGACAGCAGGCACTGGTATGAGGAGCAAGATCAAGGTAGTAGCAGCGTGGAGGAAGTTTCCGGAGCTAGTGAGCCAGCAGAGAGCAGGGAGAGGCTGGCTGGGGCTGCAGGAGGGGGCAAAGCTGGGAGAGCAAGTGCACTTGGTGGAGCCGAGCAGGGGTTGATGAGCTGAGAAGGGGAGGGGGAGCAGAGGGCTGGGGTAGGGAAAGGGGAAAGCAGGGGTTGGAATACCTCCTGCTCCAAGCAATCCTGCACAAAAGTCCTTGCAGGCAGATCTCTATGCCTACTTAAAACCCCATTAAAGTAAATGGGTTTCTGCACTGGTGCATGGGTCCTCCCAAGCAAAGACAGTTGCAAGATTAGGCTGTAAGGCTACAAACCTGGGTCTTTGGAAGGGGTGACTGTGTACAGACATAGTACCTGGAATTTGTTACCTGAACATTTTCCAAGTCAAATTATTTTTTACTTTTTATGGGGGATTTTAATATAAAAACATTCTTTTTTGATGTCTATACAATAGACTTGACTGCTTTCTGCCCTCTTCCCCCTTAATGGCTTTCAACAAGTCTACAGTCCACACGTCCAAGTTACTGCGGTAGTGTGATATGTGTTCAGTTTAGTGTCACACAATATTTTCCTACCTTCCCTGTAAATATGTACAGCAGAAAAGTGGCAGACACCCCAAAATAATCATTCCTCCTATTCCAAGTGCAAACAGTCGCAGTGTCAGCTGAAGTCCTGTTGGTTCAATAGAAGTATATATTAATTGGGTGTGATCTAGAGAGCTAGATTCAAACATACTTGACTGACGCAATAAAGAAAACAACATCTAAGAAAGCCAGATGTATTGAAATAGTCCTGTTATATGAGCAAAATAAGCAGATGTTAGAAATGAATCCAGATTTAAAAGTTCAAATCTGGAATCTAATCTGATTCCAAACATCACAGATATTTGATAGGTTCAGCTGGAAGCCTCAGTTTTTTTTAGAAGTAACTTGCAATTGTGTATGCCCAGAGCCTAAAAATGAGGCTCCTGTAAAGGTATTTTAAATTGGGCACCCAAAAATTAAGACACGTAAAATCACCAGCCAGTCATGAAAATTTAGGCTGCTGTTCCAGTTCCGAACCACCTCCCGGGGTGCTGGAACAATTTTTATAGTGGGGGTGCTGGAGACATTGAATCAAGCTGTAAACTCTGTATATAATGGAAACCACTTCAAGCCAGAGAGTGCGGCAGCACCCCCAAGACCCTTAGTTCCAGCACCTATGGCCACCTCTGCTAGAAATTACTTTTCACCGTTGCAGCATTGATGTCTCTAGTTTTTGCAACATTTTCTTAGGGACTGAGCTTGTTCCCATTAAAGTCAATGGCGAAACTCTCAAGATCAAGCCCTTGAGTCGCTTACAGAAATGTGAGTGCCCTGGGTCTAATGTCTGTTAAGTGTTTGTCTTTTGTCAACAGATTGATCTCTGCTGTTATGATGCACACAGCATGTGTTCCCAGGGCCATAAGCGTGTGTGTTTTCGTTGGACATATGTTGTACATCCTGGAATATTCACATAGCCAATTAATTTACAAACAGATAACTAGGTAAAATATTAGGCCCTTGATGTTTACTTCCAAACAATAAAAGCTTAAATTAAATGAGGAATCAAGCAGTTGCTGCTAAATAAGCATATTTAATGTTAACGTTGATTTCAGTCTGTGTCCTGAACTGAACTAGAGAGCTGTAATTCACTGTACATCTTTGCTCTCCACTATGGTGAACAGTCTTTTTACACATAACATAGCCAAATCATAGACAGAATATTATTAAAGACTTTATGACTGTGGCATGCCTCTCTCTAATTTAAAGATTCTGGTA
The DNA here is from genome assembly GCF_013100865.1 of Trachemys scripta elegans. NCBI lineage: Eukaryota > Metazoa > Chordata > Testudines > Emydidae > Trachemys > Trachemys scripta. Next base: position 9,638,523 of record NC_048306.1, on the reverse strand, counting down.
GCTTGACTCACAATGAACAGTACCTTACTCTGTGAATAGTTCCCCCTCAAGCCAGTGGAATCGCTCCTGGAATAAGATGCTACTAAACTGGAGTAAAAGTATCAGAATTTGGTCTTACTTTGGGTTGCTGTTTCCATTATTAGTGCTGTGTGCTCAAATAAATGGAAATCGAATAGCAAAAATGTTAACCTATGAATATTTCTTTGGGGTTTCATGGAAATATGAGGCCAGATCTTAATATCAATACAGACACCCCAACTAAGGAAGACATCATTCAAGCCATCAAATCCTTAAAAAATGGGAAAGCTCCTGGCAAGGATAACTTTCATGCAGAATTGTTCAAGATAAATCCCAAGTTAGCTGCATCTATCCTGGCCCAGTCTGGGAAAGGGAAAAAGTGCCTGGTGAGAGGACCAATGGGGTTATAAGTGAAGTTAACAAAGAAAGGAACTCTCAGTGATAGTAACTGGCATGGTATCACACTTTTATCTGTGCCAAGCAAAATAATGTGTAAGATCACAGTCCAGCATATATCAGAGGCAGCCAATAGCGTTCTCAGAAGAGAGCAAGCCAGTTTTCAGAAAGGGCGTGGATGCACAGAGCAGATCTTCACTCTATGAAACATAATAGAACAATGCTTACAACGGCAACTCTACCTAAACTTCATAGGCTTTGAGAAGGCTTTTGATAGCATTCATAGGACCAGCCTATGGTGCATTCTGTGGCCATCAGGAATCCCTCTCCGTATAATCAACATCATTCAAAGCTTCTGTTCCCACTTTACATGCAGTGTTGATCACAGTGAGCTCAGTTTTGAAGTCAAATCAGGAGTACATCAGGGGTGTGTCATGTCTGAATCCTCTTCAACATTGCCATCGACTGGGTAATGTGGCATACAACAGAAGACATGCCAAGAGGCATTAAATGGACACCTTTCTCATCCCTTGAAGACCTGGGCTTTGCAGATGATCTTGCTCTCCTATTACATACTCAATACCATATACAAGAAAAAACAACTCGACTCAACACATTCAGCTAGCAAATTGGACTGAAAATCAGCAGCAATGAGACAGATGTCATGACCTTTAATATTGCCTCACCATCACCAGTACGGATAGAGGATTATGTTCTCACCAATGCAGAAACATTCACATATTTGGGCAGCACCATCAGCCAGGACGGTGGGACAAGCCAGGACATCTGAACAGAATCAATAAAGCCAGGAACACCGTCGGAGCTTAAATACAGTCTGGAAATCATCAAAATAAAACACCAAAAGCCAAATTCAAGATTTATCAGAGCTGTGTACTTTCAATATTACTTTATAGTGCAGAATGCTTGGGCATGAGAAAGTATGACCTGTCCAAACCAGTCTCAAAAATCCTCTGTATCTTTTGGCCCAGAACAATCTCAAACCAAGAATCAATGGCAAATCTCTCAGAACCACTGTAGTCTAGTATCTTGTCTTTGACAGTGCTCTGGATATAAACCCATATCCATTAGGGTTGTCAATTAATCACAATTAACTCACGCGATTAACTCAAAAAAATTAATCGTGATTAAAAAATTAGTCATGATTAATCACAGTTTTAAATCGCACTGTTAAACAATAAAATACCAATTGAAATGTATTAAATATTCTGGATATTTTTCTACATTTTCAAATATATTGATTTCAATTACAACACAGAATACAAAGTGTACAATGCTCACTTTATATTATTTTTATTACAAATATTTGCACTGTAAAAATGACAACCAAAGAAATAGTATTTTTCACTTCACCTCATACAAGAACTGTAGTGCAATCTCTTTATCAGGAAAGTGCAACTTAAAAATATAGATTTTTTTTTGGTTACATAACTGCACTCAAAAACAAAATAATGTAAAACTTTAGAGCCTACAAGTCCACTCAATCCTACTTCTTCAGCCAATCACTAAGAAAAACAAGTTTGTTTACATATACGGGAGATAATGCTGCCTGCTTATTTACAATGTAACCTGAAAGTGAGAACAGACATTCACATAGCACTTCTGTAGCCTGCACTACAAAGTATTTACGTGCCAGATATGAAGGGGCATACAAATTTTTAGCACATCTGGCATGTAAATATCTTGCAACGCCGGTGACAACAGTGCCATGCGAATGCCTGTTCTCACTTTCAGGTGACATTGTAAACAAGAAGCAGGCAGCATTATCTCCCGTAAATGTAAACAAACTTGTTTGTCTGAGCGATTGGCTGAATGAGAAGTAGGACTGAGTGGACTGGCAGGCTCTACATTTTTACATAGTTTTATTTTTGAATGCAAGTATTTTCATACATAATTCTACATTTGTAAGTTCAACCTTCATGATAAAGATATTGAACTACAGTACCTGTATTACGTGAATTGAAAAATATAATTTCTTGTTTTTTTACAGTGCAAATATTTTTAATCCAAAAATAATTATAAAGTGAGCACTATACCCTTTGTATTCTGTGTTGTAATTGAAGTAAATATATTTGAAAATGTAGAAAACATCCAAAATATTTAAATAAATGGTATTCTATTATTGTTTAAAGGTGTGATTAATCATGATTAATTGCAATTAACTTTTTTAATCGTGTGATTAATCACAGTTTTTTTAAATCACTTGACAGCCCTAATATCCATATAAATGTCCAATATTCTCTGAAGAAATAAGAGTATCCAATTTCCAGTAACTTTCATGTATAAGTGAAAGTTAGATTGATGAAGATGAAAAGTAACAACTATTGATTTCAATAGGAGTTAAGTGCCTAAATACCTTTGAGGATCACTCCCCCTGAGTCTTTCACTATAAGGTATGTTTTCCAGTCATTTAATCATTCCTGTGGCTTTTCTGTGAATTCTCTCAATTTTTCAATATCTTTCTTGAATTGTGGACACCAGAACTGGACACAGTATTCAATTAGTGGTCACACAAGTGACTAATACAGAGAGGCAATATAACCTCTCTATTCTTTCTTAATCTTCTCATTTATACTTCCAAGGGTTTATACATTAACCCTTTTGGCCACAGGGTCACACTAAGAGCTCATGTTTAGCTGATTACCCCCATGAACCCTCAATCTTTTTCAGATTGCTTCCCAGGATAGAATTCCCCATTCTGCAAATATGGTCTGCATTCTTTGTTCTTCGATGTATGCTCTTACATTTAGTTGTACTGAAACACACATTATTTGCTTGTGCCCAGCTTATCAAGCAAATCTAGATCATGCTGTATCAGTGATCTGACCTGTCTATTAACATTATATGCAACCAGGACAACAAGCTATAGCTTACCTGTCAGAGTGGTACACTGAAAAGTTAAGGTAATAAACAGAACAGAAGAACACAGGATCTGAGCAGATGATGCATTTGGCTAAGAGAATTCTGCAACAACTCACAGGACTTACTTACGGTCTTTGAGTGGGGTATAGCACTTCAGTTGACTGCTTTTTTTGGAAGAGTGACAACATCTATTTTTCAGACAAGTAGTCTTGTTAATATTCTCTCCTGCGTGGCAAGCAACTACTGTTTGATCTTCTTTGGGACGACATGCTTTTAAAAATTAAATAAAGCATGATGTTTCAGTTCTACGAACAATGCTCAAATAATTACACAATTATAATTTTATTGAATAATTATACATTTGTATATTTTATAATATGATAATTATATATATTCAGCATGTTTTGATGGGGAAAACATTCAAGGGAATGGTATAATCAATTTTTGGATATGGAACAATCACTCCATATTAGACTGTAAACTTCCTAGGGGCAGGTATCATCTCTTTGTTCTGTGTTTGTACAGCACCGAGCACAGTTCAGTACTGGCCCATGATTAGGATTTCTATGCGCTGTCGTGGTGATTAATAAATAAATAAATAAAACAACTAAAGCTAAATGGAAGCTTAGATCATATAACCTAAGACACCTTGAAAGAATTGTTGCTGTTTCAGGAACAGAAACATTTATAATATATTTAAGAAAAGTTTAATCTAAATAGCACAGTGTTGTGTGTTTCTCATTTTTAAAGTTTTGAAAAAGAACTAGAAATGGAGATTTTGTTTTCTAATCAGAGATCTTCTCAAAGAAAATTCAACACAAAAACCCTCACAAGTTTTAATTCTAGTGCAGGGGTCGGCAACGTTTGGCACGCGGCTCGCCAGGGTAAGCACCCTAGTGGGCCGGGCTAGTTTATTTACCTGCTGACGCGACAGGTTCGGCCGATCACGGCCCCCACTGGCCGCGATTCGCCGTGCCGGGCCAATGGGGGCAGCGGGAAGCTGTTGCCAGCACATCCCTCATCCGCGCCGCTTCTCACTGCCCCCATTGGCCTGGGACGGCAAACCGCGGCGAGTGGGGGGCCGCGATCAGCCGAACCTGCCGCGTCAGCAGGTAAATAAACTGGCCCGGCCCGCTAGGGTGCTTGCCCTGGCGAGATGTATGCCAAACGTTGCCGACCCCTGTTGTAGTGTATGGTTTTCTGAAAGACCCACCACACGGTATGCTGCATCTACCTATATATCTCTTTGCCTGATACTTAATGGTATGCTCCTACTGGGAAGTCATTTTCAGCCTGCAGGGACAAAAACCTAAGAAAATATCATCCAAATGGCTACAGTACATTTGAAATATATTTAAATTTGCTGTTTAATAATGAATTTATTCAGAAACTCTGTATAAAGGTCTTAAATGTATAAAATATTTATGAATAATGAGACATCTCCAACATGTTATCTGCAGTTTACTTTTCTGTAAAACTGGTATTTTCAGTGTTCAAGAGAGTAACTGTATTTCCCAAACAAAGCATATATACTTTTACATAAAAGAGTTAGATACCAATATAAACATTAGAAATTGTTAAAGGGGGCATGGGGAGAAGAGGGCATTCAATAAAACTACGACTACATACCTTCCCTTGGTTATATGACACTTACACAGCAATTGTGGGACATCATATAGATCCTACTAAATTCACTTACTGCATCCTCAATCCTGTACCCATTGAAGTAAATGGCTAGTTCAGTTAAATAATACAGGATCAGGCATTTAGATCAGTTACTCTATCACAGGGGTCGGCAACATTCGGCACGTGACTCGCTAGGGTAAGCACCCTGGGGGGCCGGGCCAGTTTTATTTACCTGCTGACGTGACAGGTTCGGCCGATCGCAGCGACCACTGGCCGCGGTTCACCGTCCTGGGCCAATGGGGGCGGCGAGAAGCAGCGCGGGCGAGCGATGTGCTGGCTGCAGCTTCCTGCCGCCTCCATTGGCCCAGGACGGCAAACCGCGGCCAGTGGGGGCTGCGATCAGCCGAATCTGCCGCATCAGCAGGTAAATAAAACTGGCCCGGACCGCCATGGTGCTTACCCTGGCGAGCCGCGTGCCGAACGTTGCCGACCCCTGGTCTACCATATCTATGGGGCTAGATCTTCAGCTGGTATAAATTGGTGTAGTGCTAATGACTTCCAGTGAGGTTATGCAGATTGACACCAGCTGAGGATCTGCATATCTATAGTGCTGCCCATAACAATTTTCCTTTTCCTTATTGCTCTCAGATCTCATTAGGGAACTACGCTTGCATTCCTTGCACATCTGAAAGTCCCATACTGAAATCAAAGGAGTACTGGGTGAGTGAAGACTGCAGAATCAGACCTTTTAGCATCAAGTATCTCATAATTAAGGTCTATAGCAATATTCATGGATAAATCACATCAACCATTTCCTTTCATGCACTGCTCTGCAAGTATCCAGTGTTACGTGGCATGTATATAACACTGCAAACATGAATATAACGTCATTTAGAGTGAAGGACCTTACAGCAGGCAATAATCATTCAACAATTAAAGCAAATCTATGTTCCAAATGTGGATATAGTGTCACATGGATATAATGCCACTTTTAATGAAACCTGCTAAATGACATTATAAAAAGGTTTTATAGATTGGGTTGAATGTTTCAAATACATTGAATGCAGGAAAAAAGAGAGATAACAATACAATGATCACAGCAACACTTACTCACTGGATTGAAGAAATTTAATAGAGCTTCCGATATATCTTCTAGCTTCGTTTTAGGTTTGTTGGGTGACACTTCACTTCTTTTTACAACATGCTGAAGTAGTGAAGCAAAACCTGAAAGCTCATAACGATTAGCTCATTACTATCAATATATGCATAATTAATTACATGCAATGACATTTTCATACTGATTATCTTTTATTACAAAGGCATTTATAGTCATTATGAATTGTGCCTACTGATAGCTAGCAGGGTTAAGTATAAATGTCTTTTTTGGCCGTATTCAATTATATTATTTCAATTTGCTTCATGAACCAGGATGAACAAGAACTATAGCTGTGAAATTTAAATTATACTAAAGAATCCTTTCAACCAGAAATTGTCAAGATCTAAAGCATTACTGTTCATATACAAGCTGTAGATTACTTAAAACCTGCACCATATAACAATAGATGTATTTCCTTTTCATTATTTATCTAACAGCAGCCCGTTAAGGCCTCACCTGAGATCAGAATCTCTTTGTGCACTGGACCAACACACCATAAGAACCAGTCTCTGCCCCACAGAGGTCACACTTTTAACAGCCATGTCTATACTTACAGCTAGATTGGCATTGCTGCAATCGATGTCGATTTAGTGGGTCTGGTAAAGACCTGCTAAGCCGATGGCAGAGCACTCTCCCGTTGACTTCTGTACTCCAGCTCCCCGAGAAGCATAAGGTAAGTTGGCAGCAAAGCATCTCCCGGTGACACAGTGCAGTGTAGTCACCGCTGTAAGTCTACCTAACTTATGTCGACTTCAGTTATGTAACTTAAGTAACTGAAGTAACGTAACTAAGGTCGACTTATAACTGTAGTGTAGACCAGTCCAAAAGGAAGTATCATCACTATCCACATTTGACAAGCAGTGAAATGAAGCACAGAGAGATTGCCAAGGCCACACAGGAAAGGCAGTGGTTGAATTCAGACTCCCTATGTCTCAGGCCAGGTTCTTAACCACACGACAATCCTCTTTCTTGGTACAACAAATAATTGAAAATGAAGAAATTCATTACACTATACCGCTAAGGCAATATCAACAACAGATGGATTAAAAGGAGAAGTGATGAAACCTGAGAAACAAAATGTAATGAATCACCAGGACTCATGAGTCAACACAAGGTTGAGTTCCAGCATTTCATAGCTGAGATATTAGTGGCAGATACTGCGGAAATGTTGGTTGGCTAGCAGTCATCTTACTTTTCAATAAAATTATTGGCCATATCTTGGAAAAACTGTGAAGTTACACGTTCCCCTCCAAAGGCTGGGCCACATAAGAGGATAAGATCCTACTATTACTAGCAGCTTATGGAGTTACTCCTTTAATCAAGTGGCAGGGGCAACTGCTTATACTGCTGATGGTCCTGGTCAAGCCCAGGTTTCCCCTTCTTCTGGAGAACTATCCAATCCTATTAAAGGAACATGCATGTGGCTCCATACTAAGAACAGAGAGCTGCGAAGCTGGAACTGCCCTGCACACAAATAGATCCCTGCACGGATACAAAATTTGGATTTGCATCCACCCGCAATCCACAAAAATGGTCTGTGAATATCTGCATTCGCATCCATAGCTGTAGATATAAAGCAGGTATCTGCAGTTTGGCAGGGCTCTACGCACAAACATAGCGGGTCCTATGGAAATTCTGAATGTGTGTATACATGGCTGGATGTAAACTCTCCATAGACTATTAGTTGAAGGTGATTAAAAAGTAATTTCCCCTCATGTTAGAGCAACGGGCTCTTCCAGATGTGTCTGAACCCTTTCAATATCACTCCTGAAAAGTACTCACAGCAGAGCAACCAGTGGCTCTTCATCTCCCCGCAGGCAAAGCGTGCTGCATTTGTGGTGTGGCATCTCAAGGAGCAAAGGGTGAAATGTGAGCGTGGATCCCTCATGTGTGCGTTGTTCTGTTACGCATGTTTGACGTTACAGGGTTTGCTTCTATTCATACCACACATTGCCTGACAACTTGGCTTGCCAAAAGTCCCCTTAACCCTTCTGTGCTACTCGCTGTGCAGGTCCCAAATACGTCACTTCTTAACAGGCTTTCTGGCTCTCCTGATTTCACCCTTTGACAGGCTGAGTCAGATTGTAAAATGGGAACACTATAAATTATTTCTTTAGGGTGGAAAAAAGAACTTATAAAAAAGGTAAAAAAAAGAATAAAATTCAGTACGAGGTATAAGACAACAGACAACTATTTCCCATCTAATGCCAGGACAGATAGGCAAAAGAGATGGGCTACAATTTGGGGGAGAGAAATACTTAATTTTTTAAAGTTTAACATAAATCAATTTGTAGCTTCCTGTGCAATTTGAAACACTGGAATTTCAATAGCACTTGGTGTATTGCAGCCAAAAATAACGTCGATGAGCCGATATTTTCTTTCCCAATAGTAAAATTACTTGCTATTTCTATTAAAATACTTTTCTCTTTGCAATACTCACTTGGACAGATGCTAGGAGACATCACCAAAATCACATAGTTCCCCCAAAACTGACTGCCAGTCGCCATTTGCATCATTACTGCAATAAATCAGAGTTATACGTTCATTTAAGTCAGCATACCTCAAAAGCCTTTCTGGAGTTTTCCTTTTTGCAGGTTTGTAAAAATCCAGCATAGGAAGTTGGACAGAGAGCTGCAGTAGAAGGAACCGTATCTTCCTCCATTAAAGAAACAGAAACAAACAAAGCATCTCCAAAACCTGATGGTCAGGGGTTTTGAAAAGTGACTAGAGATTTTGGGTGTCTGAAATGTTGGATGCTTAATGTGAGACATCTTAAAAGGGGACTGATTTTCAGAGGGAGGGCAGGGCACTCAGCACTTTTGGAAAACAGACTCTCTTTGAGGGAATCTCAGGGTGACTGTCTAAAACCGAGATAAACCCAATCTCTAGTCATTTTTAAAAATCGTGGCTTGGAGTTTTAGTCCAGGCTAAGAGGCCAAGATTGAAAAAGCAAAACCTTTGGGTCTTAAGATTCTAGTCAGAGCTCAGACGGTTAAAGCTTTTCATCCTTCCAAGCTTGGTCAACGAAGATCCAGTCAGAGTATGAGGTGCTTTCGGATGAAGGCATAAAAACTGAGGCCTTGTCCATCCTGCCTATTCATGAAAGATCTCATGGAACTTTAACAGTTGGTTTGGCCTGGTATCTTTAGACAACATTTTTCCTCCCCACTGCTCCATAGGTTGCTGTGCAACAGTTGGTCTGTCTGTTACCTATTTTCTCCCCTGCTGATGGCTCTCTCTTCAATTAATGCCATACAGATTAAGATTTTAAAGCATGCTGGGATCCTGAGGATGAAAGGCACATCATGATTATTATTTGTACTGTGGTAAAACCTAGGAGCTCCAGTCAAGGAGATCAGGACCCCATTGTGTTAGGTGCTGGAGAAACTGATATAAAAGTAAGATGGCATTTTATTCAGAGAGTCCCCCTTAAAATGGTTTTCTTTTCATTGATCAAGGAAACCCAGTGAGAAGCTGCTAAAGGAGAAGAAAAACACTTGTGCAGTGGGATGGATTAGTACTGTAGAATACTACAGAAATACATAAAAAATACATAGGTGGCCATTTTCTGGAAGCTCAGTAAAAAGTTCCACCAAGATTTGTGTGTGAATTCCTTACTTAGGGACAGATCAGGAAAGGCCTCAAAGGTGAATTGAGTGTTGTAACAAATTCATGAAAATACAATGGAAATTGCAGGACAGAGGGGAAAGAAAGAAAAGCATTCCCTGGGATTGGTGTCAGAACAGAAACGAAAGAGCCAGATTTCCCTGCTATAGACACATCTCTGCTCCCTATGTACCTTCTCCGCAGTCATTATAGCAGAAACAGGCAGATGTGTGAGGTTATGTCTCAGCCAAGAAGTCCTTGTGCAGGTATAATCACTGCAAAGCTGTCCAGGCCAGGTGAGGAAGGATAGTAAGGCAGCAATGTCCATGACAATAGGAACCTCTGTTACCAATGGGATAGGTCACAATAGAGACTACACTGGCAATTGCTGTGCCCCAGAGTGTTTTGTCAGAGATCTGGGGGAAGGGAGAAGTCAAGTCAGATGTGGGATAGGGAATTTTATTCCCCCAAGAAGCCAGTACCAACAGGAACAGAGTAAGTTATGGCCTTCTAATAACTTAAGACTGCTCCTGTCCTTGTGCTAGACTTAGAGGCACAGACCTTACCCTCACCCACCCCCGCAGCACCAACATTGGAAACAGCAGAACATAATCTGATAGTTTCAACTTCATTGTAAAAAGACTATATCTGAGCACTCCCAAACTCATGTATCAGTGGAGACCTGAGAGAGGACTTAACAGATATGAGTGAATTGAACTAAAACACAAATCCTTCTTTATTTTCTGAAGCCGTCTGACTAAAAGTGCCTTTCTGGAGCCTTTAAGATTGTAGGAGTTTCACCGTGGGCTGTAGGATTAGGGACATCTGCGTTTACCTGAAAACTTCCTTTCTTTGTGTAATAAGGTCCACAGACCATTTACAATAGGTACTGCAGCTTGCTTGCAGCTTGGAGGCAGCCGGACCTGTCAGTCCCTGAGACCAGTGAAATGCCCGAGCTCCTGAAGTTCCCTTCAGTTGAGAAAACTTCCATGGTCAGGCTAATTCAAATCTACTTTCCTACATTACAGATTGGTCACCAGCCCACCAAACTGATTTACAGTGAGTGATCTATTTCTGGGTGTTGGGGCCATTCTGCTAAACTGACTTCTGCCAGGCAAATCTTGGGTGATCATCTCCACTTGAGTGCGCTGTGCGCAGAGACATAGGACACTTTGCTCCATCCCTCAGGACAGGAGAATCATTGTGTTCCAACTGGTGAACACGGTGCTCTCTTTCTGGCACCCATTCCCATATCACCGTGTTTGACCGTTAGCTCTCTGTACAATACCCTAATCAAAACATTTATCCTGGAAGAGAGAAATGAATTCCCTTCTTCCCTAACAGCCAATATTATTGCTATCGTGATCCTGTACAGATGTCCTAGGGGCACGTGCAAGATCAAAAAAGTAATGATCAAAGTTGGGAAAATTAAAAAGGCTGCCATCCCATCCAGCTGCAAAGCATGGAAGGTCTGAGGCTGGTAAACTGGGAATGCTTTGAAGACAAGCCTCCTTTAGGAACTTTAGATGTTTCTGCTAGTCTCATTCTCTGAGGCTAGAAATAAGATTAGGAGCAGATTAAAATGCTCTGAAGTAGATGATGGATGATTTCATTCATGTTGTGACCTTTCCATGGGTTAAGAGGGGAATGGGACAAAGCTGTTCCTGAAATTCTTGCACAGCTGCACAGGGTACTCTCTGGATTATACCCAGGGACCTCATTTGATCAAAGCTATAGGTAGCCCTTTTGTTGCCCGACAGCCTGGCACTGACCATGGTTCTAACTCCAGCTCTGGGGTAAGAGTGCAGTTACTGATCCCACATTTGCCTTAGTGCCACATGTATAGTAGTATTTTCTATTGTTGTTCTTCACACACTGCTTCAAACTTGTCCAATCCCCTCTAATCCTTTTTATAAAGTCTGGCAAGGGTCAGGACTATAAGTTGACTTCTCTGATGACTGAATAGCCTCAGCTTTCCATAAAGCTTCCCACAGTATCACAAAGCTAGCTGGGAACTGATATCCTAGAACACCAGATCCCAAGGATCAAAGCCTCGTATACATGCATGAATCTGAATTGAATCCCATTATTCCTCCCCTCCCCCGTCTCTTTAGACCACGTGATTTTTAAGATTGAGACAGACCATACCTTGCAATGCCATCCACTCAAGTTAGCATTGCTTCTGAAAGGATCCCTGGGGCACTTGGGATATCAGCTGACTGTTCATATTTTTGTTGTTGTTCCCACTTCAGAGCTTTCATGGCCAAAAGAAGCATCTGAGATGACACCTTCCAGGCTGTAGCTACCGGGCAGAAGGGGCTCTGAATAGCAACTCTTTCAGTTAAAGTTCTCCCCTGCATAGTCCCTGGCCACCAGAGAAGATGGCCACATTTATCTTCAGTTGTGATACCACATTAAATTTTGACTCCTGCACAGTGAGGAACATCTTGGCCTTATAAAATGGAGACTGGCACAGAAATAAATAAATGGTATGCCAAAAGGACCCTTACTGCTTGCCTCTTCCACATCTGGGCTGCTGTCCCTCTCATGACTCCAGAGTCATCTGCTGGGGGGTGGAGGTGGTTGTCAGACATGGTAACCTGCAACAGAAACTGGGAACAATATGCTGTACATTGGGGCATGGTGACCCACAACATCTAGGGATGACAGCCTGATACTTCTCCAATCTTAAGTGTGGCAGGAAATCAGTCTCACACCTTCCCAGGCTGCATAAGGAGGAATATGTAACTATAGCTAGTCCAGGACAGCTGCAGACCTAATACTATATTGAGTACTCTCTTACCTGACAGTCTATCCTCTGGTGGTTTATATTTAAATATATTTTACTATTGGTTTCTCTAAATCTGATTTGGACTGCTGGCCTTCCTCTCCTGAGTAGAGAATTCCCTTTGTGTGGGTGTGTCGGTGCAAGCCCTGAGTACTCAGCATATCCCTAGTGCCTGGCAGTGATTCATCTGCCAGGTTGCACCCCGTGAGGGTAAACGGGGGAACGGAAAACTAAGGATTATACCCCAAGATGCACTCCGTGAAGGTGAGCAGGAGAACAGTGTTAGTTTTATTAGTCATTTGTTTTCCCTTTGGGGAATTTCCCCCGTCAATCTGCTAAGGGGGTGGTGGTGGTAAATCCTGTTTTACTAGGTTGAGTATGAGCAATAAATAGAACATCTATTCTCCTTGATAAGGCCACACACTAACTTTCATAATTTTTTAATCTCCCTCCCAATAAAAAACAGCTGGGGAGCGAAGAAAGGAAAAGTGATTTTCTCCTTATTTTTGAAGATACATTTGTTATTTTAGAGGGTTTGTGTTTAATCCTATTGAGCTTAAATCTTTGGCATCATTCACAAATACCTTTCACTGTTTAAAAAAAACTTTATTTTTTTAAAATAATTTTAATTCATTAGACCATACTTTATAAGTTACCAGTAGGACCTGAACCCAAGCATCAGACATGTTGCACTTTCAAGCTTTGTAACAATGCATGATTTTTCAAAATAAAATTTACATTTAGATTTACAATTTATGTTTCTGAAATTTACTAACACTTAAAAACATTGAAATTTGAAGGGAAAGGGATACATGTTTAACTTTAGCACACAGAAATACTGTAAAATATGCCATTACCCCAAAATGCATTTGAAAATGGAATGTGATTAGCCCATCAAATTGAAGTTTTAGTAATTAGTAATTCGCATATAACCTAGTTAGCACCTTATTGAACTCAGCCTTTGAGTGTAAAAAAATCTAGTGCATATTATAATAGCTCAACATGTATTGTACCATTTCACCAAAGAGGTTCTGTTTTTTAGCATTATCTGCCAATTTTTGAAAACTGGTAACGTTTCAGAAGCTTTCTACAACATATGGAACAATGGCTACAGTTAAACTTTAACAGAGAAATATAGGCTCTCTCTACTTGTTATAAGTTGACTGTTTTTAAAAGCAATCATTTATAAGGATTGCATCAACATCAGTTAGCAGAGGAAGATCAAACTTTATTGAAACTGCTTGCATACAAAATATATTGCACTATAACCAAACAAATGTCAACATAAAATCCAATCTGTTGTAGCTAATATGTACAGAGAATATTGCCCAAGAGCAGTTACATTACAAGGTCAGTCTACCTTGGTTAATTATCTACAGTATTTTAAACCAAACAGTTTACAGATGATGTGTGCAAGGTACCAATTTCTGTTTTCAAATACTATACATTCCCAAAATAAATAACTAGAAATCAACATTAATGTTTGGCAATACTTTTTAAGACATTTTTATATGTGTTAAATCATGTGCAGTTTGTTGCCATTTTTATATGCGTACTTGTATGCAAGGAAAAACAGTGGAATGAAAAAAGCAAAGAAACAAAACTCACAAAATACATCAGAGGCAAGATCATGTTTGTACAGTTCTGTACATAATCAGTGGCACTCCTACTGGAGTAATTTTAATAAAAATAGAATAGATTAAAATGAAAGTCCTCACACAGTTTTACCCAGTAAATTTAATTCATGATCAGAAATAAAAGAAAAAAGTACGTTTAATTCCCCCTTTATGTACTTTGCATCAAGTTCCCTAACTCCTTCCAAACCTGCTTGTGAATCAGACCTTGTACCTGAAAAAATTATGAATCTGTCCTGCCTCCAATGTTAGTTAGTTAAACTACTCCCTGCACTTAACAGGTTATCACATGTGGGAATGTTGTTCTTATCTCTCTTGAGATAAGCTCCAAATTAAAATTTTAAACCATTTCAAAAAACTTTTGGGAGGATGAAAAAAGGTTATTTTTAATTGGTCATCTGGCCAAAAAGCAGGCACACATTTCTAGCTTGTGAACAAGTTACATTTGTTCCCTCAGTAACGATGAATTTTAAGTTTCCCAGAAATGGAAAGATTTTTTTTTTAAACTTCTTGTACTGTCTACAAAAAAATTACACCCCCGTCTCAATAACACTATTTGCCAAATCTTCAGTGCAAAAGAAATTTCCTATTCTTATAACTGCCTAACCTGATGCTTATGTAAGGAAAAAATTATGGAAAGCATGCATTCTTCTATAAAGTACTAATGTCTGACAAGGTTTGCTACATATATTTTACATTTAGTGTTTCCAACTCATCTTCCCTGATTTCTGCATTCAAATATAATATTCCTACCTGCCAAGATATAAAAAAGGCACAGATCATACAACTTTTTTTGCTAATGAAAATGACAATTGTTACATCACACATATTTCAGAGTCCACTAAAATACTGAAAAAGTGGACCAAAACGTGAACTGACACAGGACATAAAACGACATAGCATTTCATGAAGAACTTGTAAGTTAGATTGAAAACAGAAGCCCAATTTATTACTGCAAACACTATTTATTCTGAAAATTGAAATTGAGCAGTGATTTTTGACCCAATGCGTTAAAATGGTACAACTGAACAAAAAGTATACCAATGCACAGCTCAGTATTTTTAAAACAAACAAAAAGAATCTTTCATTGTTTGAAGTGCAAGATGTACTTGAAAGCATTTTTCAGAAGTTCAGATATTTTTATGTAAATATTTGTATAACTTCTTATTCTGAAAACAACTGCATACTGCTGATGTTAAAAAAGGCTAACAGAACGTTTATGTTCATTTCATGCCCTGCGCCATTTTGCCTACTATTTGTCTTTGGCCTAACAAGTTTCTCTAACGTGGAATAAGAATCACTGAAACAGTATAGGAAATATGACTTTAGAATTATGCAGTTTAGGGTACTCCATTCACCAATGGTTGCTGACCATCCACACTGTCTGATTTCTCTTTCTTCTGATTACGATCTTTACCCGTGCGCAGTCGACTACCTTCATTGGAGGTATTCTGTAATGTTTTAGCGTGGACGCTCCTTTCATTATTGCAGTCAATTCTGATCTGAAACAAGTTACAGTTATATAAAGCATACCCTTTAAATATTCCTGAAGTTAACTGTTAAAATGGGGCGGTGTCAAATAATTTAGGTGCCATCTTTAAGATTTTATTTAAAAAGGAAGCTAGCTTTACAGAAGTAGGAAACAAAATGCCTTTATGATTTTAAAAAAAATATTTAAATGAACACCTGCTACTTTTAAAAACATATACATTTAATTAAGTGTTGGAAAGTCGATCATAATGCACCATATTAGTATAGGAGAACCAGAAAGTAAAATTGATCAGTCTACTATAAATTTGTTGTTCATGCAGAATTGAAAATATATATACATATATTGAAAGGTTTTAAACTTGTTTCAGTTTTAATAAATCAAGATATTCCTAGTCATACAGTTAAAGAAGCATTTTTGAAAATCAACATTGCAAAACTGTGATGCACCTATACTACTACTAATAAAATCCACTCTGCCACCCTTTGTCAAGATTGAATTTAATTAATCAAAAAGAGTTGTGGCTTTTGAAGTGGGCAAGAAGAATGTTACGTTTTAAATGCAAGATTTTTAGCTTGATAATAGCACACCTTTAAATCCATTTTTGGCATACTGTTTATTTGAAACTTTACACATTATTTACCTCCTGATTAGCCAGTAATTATCGAGGATTCATCAACATTCTGAAGCACTTATTTTATTTAAGAGTATCATCTCATACAGCTCTCAGAAGAGTAAGAATTCCTGATATGTTGATAAAATGGAGGCTACCTACCTGTAACTGGAGGTTCTTCAAGATGTGTGGTCCCTATTTGTATTTGACACGTGGGTCCGCATTTGCACAGTATGCCTGAATCTTGAGATATCTAGCAAGTAGTGTCTCTTGGTCCACACATGTGCACTTGTTCTCCTTGTGCTCCGGACTGAGGGTATAAAAGGCAGTGTGGACTGGTGTCTTTAGTTTCTCTTCTTACTGCAAATCCAGTCATGATCGGCAGCAGAGGGGATGGAGGGAGGGTAGTGGAATTAACTTATATTTCTTCTCTGAGTGCTAGTCCCTATATGTATTCTATATGTAGGAGATTGTTAAGCAGTAGTCAAACAGGAAGGAGTGCAAGGATACAATTGGTACAGAGATCTGCAGTACTGGCAGCAATATCAGCAGCAGCCTCTGCAACCTAAAGAGATGTTTTTGCTATTAGTTAGTTTTCCCTGATCAATAAGGGCTTAACATTGAGACTGTCCTCCTAGAGGAGTTTGTCCTTGAAGTCTTAACATTTGGCATAGTTGATTAAATCATATTTTGCTAACAGGGCCAGGCAGTTATCAATTCTAAATTGAAGACCTGTTGAAGAAAAAATGCGTCTCCCCAAGAAATCAAGGAGTTTGGTGCCCTTGTCTGAATGTGTTGCCTTGGGATGTAGCAGCCTAGATCTCTCAGTGGTTGCTTGTCAAGTGCTGGCTGAGAAAACAGGAACTTCTCTTCTTTGGCTGGAACAAACTAATGGCTCTCAGCCCTGAAGGTTGCAAAATGTCCAGCAGTTTATGCGGATGAGACCGCGCTTGGGACTGTCGGATCTGTCTCAGCTTTCTTCCTCATACTCAAACGGAGTTAGTAGGTGTTGGCTAGGAGAGGGTAAAGTTCATGCACGGATCCTACGGGCACCAATAATGCTAGTATGCCGGACTGATCCATTGGGGAGGACCCCGGGGCATGGGAAACCACTGGTTCGCTAGGAAGTTATATCTAGGTGGACGATGGAACCCAGATCTTCTAGAGCTCCTATCCAAACTAGTCTCCCTATGTGGGGATGATGGTTCACAGAATCACAGGACCGGAAGGGACCTTGAGAGGTCATCTAGTCCAGTCCCCTGCACTCATGGCAGGACTAAGTAGTATCTAGGCCATCCTGACAGGTGTTTGTGTTCATCTGGAACCTTCGAGAAGTCCAATGAGAAGGCAGGTTCCTGTTCAATTGATGGAGCTACCGGTCAAATGCTCTGGCTCATGGAGGGAACAGGGTGGTGACCCAGGGTTCTTGAATAATCTGCTTCAGGAACATTGACACACCAAAGGAACAAAGTCAGACCAGAGAGGAGAGGAGACTGAGAATAGAATGAAGGTCTCTGGGTACTGGTGAATGAGACTGTTGGATCTGACACTTCCCTGGTTATAGTGGACACTGGGTCCTTTTGGGAACATGCCTATACTGGCACAGAGTCTACTCTGGATCTCGTAGACTGTGCCCAGTGGGAGCCTATCCTCAGGTTTATGTGACTGAACTGAGACTGGTTACAATGGATCCTTACTTCTTCATGTTACACTCACATAAAGGAGGTTTAAGCGGGCCTAGGTCCTTAGGATCCACATACAAGGACTCACCGGACTTGGATGGAGTCACGGAAGGATCTTTACTTCTGGGAGAAGATTTTGAAGATCTGTCCTTGCCTGAGTGCCCCTTACTCTCATGAGACACCCCTGAGAGGGATTCTTAAGGTTTAGAACTTGTAGCCTTAGCTCCTGAACTCATACTTGCCTATCAACTGAGCTCGGTGTACAGGGGGGTCTCCCCACCCCAGATCCGACTGGGGTCACATGGTCTTTACCATGGGATGTTTACTCAGCTGGAGCTCTTGAACCTCACACGTTTGGGAAGGGAAGGAGTGGCAGATGCTGCACTTAGCGGAGATATGAGCCTTGCCAAGGCAATAAAGGCAACACTGATGTTTGTTGCCTACTGAAAAGAACTGTGTGGGGGGTGGGGCAGGATATGCAGTGTTTAAACCCCAAGACTCTCGGGTCCTCTCCACAGGGAAAAGCTTTCCAAGGTGGGGAAAAGCTAGCTAAGCTATACTAACTATGCTAAATAGAGTAATAAGGAACTGAAAAGACGATGGTCCACAGTGCCCCTTATAACCTTGGTTTGGAGCAAGAGGAGAACAGCTGTGCATGTGTATTCTAACAGAGGCTACTTGCTAGAAATCTCTGGACTTGGACCATGGTGCATATGCATACCAAAGTGTTGAATATCCAGAGGGACCAGCACTTGAACAGGTTAAGTGTCTTCCTGACAGAAAATTTCTCAGTTTTATTTCCTTCAAAAATATTATTTAGCAAAGAGAAAATGCACATTTGTAAATCATATATCATTGCAAAATTCCGCAAACAAATGTTTTATTCTTCATGTTTGTGTGGGGGAGAAGGCACCAACTCTACCAACTCCACTTCTCCCCATCCAGGAAATAGCTTTTTGGCCCCGGCTTCCCAAAACCTATTCACCTCACTCAGGAGTGGGAGCCTCTCAGAAATGGCTTTTTATTTCTTCAGAAGGGCCTTCCCAAGCAAAGTTGCCACAAACTCTCCAAGCAGAGACTTCACATATCGCCATGCAGGAGGAAGTAGAAGCAGTTCATCTTTTCCTTCTATTGGGGCAGCTCTTACTAAGTGGCAGAAGACTCTCTGCACATGCCTTAGGCCTGAAGTACACTGGAGGTGCTTCCAGAGAGGACACTACATACACAGGAAAATACACATTCGCAAGCTGGTGTTTTGTCAAACACCAGAAAGGGAACATTTACTTATCATAAAAGATTTGAAACAAAATTAAGTGTAGAGAGATTTTCTTAAATACTAAATATGAATTCAGTGTCCCTTTATGCGGATTTTAATTTGTTTTCTAAACAGTTACTCACTTCTTGACTAGTTCATTACAAATGTTTCATTTAATACTGTAACTAAATTTAAAGATCTACCTTGTCCCCTCTAGAAAGCTATACTGGTTTCTTACCACAGGGTACTAATTTTTCATGCATTCAATAATGCTTTTTCTAATTTTTTATAGTTCCTTCTCTTCTCCCCCGGTTATAGTACTTGTGTTCTAAGTAATAAGACACAAAGAGACAAAAGGTATTGATGAAAATTAGGAAAAGCCAAGAAAACTAAACTGAATTTAAAATGAAGAATGAGTTACAATTTTTTTTTTTTTTTAAAAGTACATCACAAACAGAAAGCCTGCCAAACAATCAGTGGGGCCACTGGATGATCAAGGCGCTAAAGTAGCACTCAAGGAAGACAAGGCCATTGCGGAGAAGCTAAATGAATTCTTTGCATCAGTCTTCACTGCAAAAGATATGAGGGAGATTCCCTCAGCCATTCTTTTTAGGTGACAAATCTGAGGAACTCTCCCAGATTGAGGTTTCCACAGAGGTGGTTTTGGAACCAAGTGATAAATTCAACAGTAATAAGTCACCAGGACCAGATGGTATTCACTCATGAGTTCTGAAGGAACTCAAGTATGAAACTGAAGAACTAATAATTGTGGTATGTTACCTATTATTTAAATGAGCTTCTTTACCAGATAACAGGAGGATAGCTAATGAGAGACCAATTTTGTAAAAAAGGCAACCCTGGCAATTATAGGCCAGTAAGCCTAACTTCAGTACCAGGCAAATTGGTTGAAACTGTAGCAAGGAACAGAATTATCAGACACAGATGAACACGATTTGTTGACAAAGAGTCAACATGGCTTTTGTAAAGGGAAATCATGCTTCACCAACCTATTAGAATTCTCTGAGGGGGTCAACAAACATGTGGACATGGGTGATCCAGTGGACATAGTGTACTTGGACTGTCAGAAAGCCTTTGACAAGGTCCCTCACCAAAGGCTCTTAAGCAAACTAAGCAGTCATAGGATAAGAGGGAATGTCCTCTCATGGATCAGTAACTGGTTAAAATACAGGAAACAAAGGAGAGGAATAAACGGTCAGTTTTCACAATAGAGAGAGGTTAATACTGGGGTGCTCCAAGGATCTGTACTGGGACCAGCGTTGTTCAACATATTCATAAATGATCTTGAAAAAGGGATAAAATAGTGTGATGGCAAAGCTTGCAGACTGTACAAAATTACTCAGGAGAGTTAAATCCAAAGCCAAGTGTTACAAAGGGATCTCATAAAACTGGGTGACTGGGCAAGAAAACAGAAGATAAAATTCAGTGTAGATAAATGCAAAGTAATGCACACTGGAAAACAAATCCAACTGTACATACAAAATTATGGGGTCTAAAGTAACTTACCACTCAAGAAATCTTGGAGTCACTGTAAATAGTTCTCTAAAAACATCTGCTCAATGTGCAGTGTCCGCCAAAAATAGCTAACTATGTTAGGAACCATTAGGAAACAGATAGATAATAAGACAGTAAATATTATAATGCCACTATATAAATCCAACACCTTGACTATTGAGAGTGGCTCTGGTCACCCATCTCAAAAAAGATACATTAGAAATGGAACAGAGAAGGGCAACAAACATGATTAAGGGGGTATGGAACAGCTTCCATATGAGTAGAGATTAAAAAGACCGACTATTCAGCTTGGAAAAGAGAAGACTGAGAGGGGATATGATAGAGGTCTATAAAATCATGAATGGTGTAGAAAAAGCAAATAGGCAAGAGTTATTTACCCCTTCACATAACCAGGGGTCACACAATGAAATTAATAGGCAGCAGGTTTTAAACAAAGGAAGAAAATTTACCTGAAGTGATCCATCTGCTGTTCTCCCTTTAGAATCTCTTGAATTACGTTGACGGTTATCTGTTCGTGACTGTTCATCATTTCCTATAAAGAGAACTTAATATTCAGCAAAGTTGCTTCTCAGCACTGATTTTGTAAATTTTCCCCCCTGATTTTTCTCTAAGCAGTTAAAAGTACACAGTCAGTATGGAGTTACTTTAAAGCTAAATAGCATGAAAAATATTCTTATTGCTTAGATAAAGTAGAGCAGAAGTTTGCAAACTATGGCCCATCATTGGTTCCCAGAATCTTTTGTGGAGATCTGTAAAATGGAAGAAAGAACCATCCCATGGATTGGGAAAGTGATACATAGAATGAGAAAGATGAAGAATCAATTTTTGTAGGGTATTCCCTATTTAATTTTTTCTACTGACTATTTATGTATTTTCCAAGCTCAGCTTTATTGTTCCCAAAAATATCATTATATGTGGCATGATTCCCTGCTCTTGATATGTCAAAGTAAACAAAAAGTAGCCCATGGAAAAGAAATATAAGAAAATCTCTATTCTAAAGACTTCAAGTTGTATGGTACATAACCAGAATGCTAAATTTATCAAACATTATTTAAAAGTGAGAATTCAAGTTAAGGTTTAGATTTCAAGTTTGTTTCTCGCACTTCACTCCTGCTAATTCTTTCCTACTGCATATATAAAGTACAACACTAAGTTTTAGTCATAGAAGGATATAAGAAGAAAAGACGGGCGTAGGGATCTCTCAGGCAATTGCTGCAAGATTACTGTATGTATTAGTGTTACATGGCCAAGAGTAGGACAAACATTGATTGACTCAAAAGGCTTGATCCAAATCCCATTGAAGTCTATTGGAATATTTCCACTAATTGCAATGTGCTTTGGATCAGATTTTCACTGGGAAGGTGAAGGATATACAGTGGAGTCCCTAGACAACTGAGTGGGGGAGGGAAGCCATGTGTGATATGTGGAATGTATAAGACTGAGATAATGTGATGTGTGGTCCATTAATGAGTATGTGAGATTGTGAGCCAATACGTGGCATTCGTTTTGGGTAGCAGTATTCAATATTCAAATGTTGGATGGAGAGTTATAAATTAGATTCTGCAACTTTTCAGTAAACTCCAGTACAGTCCGGAGAACAACTGTATTCTTACTTTTCACCTTCAAAATGATTTACGAACACTAAATAATCAGAGTACATCAAGTCCCCTTCAATGTTTTAGGTCTGAAACAAGGTGTTGCAATATATAAGCTGAACTGTCAGGAGAGCAACAAACTATAATCCAAGCTATTTATTAAAGGGGATAATTAACTTCTATAAATCAAACTACAGGGGAGTCGCATCTTACGCGGGAGTTAGGTTCTGAAGTCAGTGCGTAAGGCGAAAATCGTGTATAGTCAAACGCTCATTGAGTGGAATGGCGGGCAGAATCGCCCGCACTACAGGTACAGTATTTAAATTGTTATTTTTCTCTTTTTTGTTTTGTTTTGCCAAGTGCATATAGTTAAAACTGTGTAAGTTAAATGCGCCTATGATGCGACTCCACTGTATTGCAATCAGTGGGTCTCTAAAACAGTGGTTCTCATTTGTTTAGTAAAGCTAGTTTAATTAAATTATTTGGCAACCAGAACATGCCATATTTCACAATTCAGGAATACTACACAAAAGAATGATGAAATGAAGAAGTGAATGGAGCAGAATTCTTTATTCAAAAATCCAATATTGAATTACTTTTCTTTTTTGAAAACTAAATCTCAATTTACCTTTGAAACCTCCACGACCCCGCCCACCTTGGCCTCGTGCACCACCTCCACGTCTTCGTCCATCTCCTCTGCGAAGGTAATTGTCTCGTTCTTCTTCTGCTGGAGCTAACGACCAATCACTAAGCTCATCTCTGTGATCAGATTCTGTTTCAGAAGCATTTGATGCTTCAGAATTAGTTCCTATCAAGAGTTAAAAAAAGTAATTGTCTATTTTCATTAATGGACTATTGTAGAAATATCAACCAACTAACATTGCAACAAGATTCCTTTTATGAGTGAATTTAAAATTCTTGCTCTACTATCAGTAGAATTTGGTTGACAGAAATAAAGCTCTTAGTTACAGAGTTTATGTACCAATTTACCTAGGTAACATGAATGTCAACCTCAGAAGAAAATCTTCCAGTTCCCAGGGGCAAGTCATGTTCTATATTTACCCACCAGGCAGGGATAATTAAATTCAATTATCTTTAATGGTAAACTTATGAAGTTCAAAATTAAAGATCACACTCTGAACAGACAAAGCCAAGTTTGAATACAGCACTCATTTTTATCAAAAGGCTTTTGGGGTCCCAATATTTTGTATGTTATATTCATAATACATAAAATATACTCCAGTGAAGTTCAGTGGCACATTGCAGTAGCCATATTAAAAGTGACCTTAAAATGTAGAACTTTGGAGAAGTACTAAAAACTAGCTCATTCACTTTTTATCTGATATTGTACTGCTGAAGCTAGATTTTCAAACTTGACAAAAAGCATACCACTGCTGAATAAAGACTCAAATTAGCGGATGGGTGGAAATTCCATAAATCCACTTCAATTTCTCCCTGCCATGATATCCTCCATTTAAAATGAACTTGAATTCAGTTGGAGCTGATGAGTGCTCTGCACTTCTGAATATCAGACCATTTTTTTAGGTGTGGGTTTTAGGAGCCTACCTTTAGATTCCTATTTTTGAACTTCTTGGCCTATTAACCCCTGAATGGAGAAAGTAAAAAGAAGACAATGTGTGGTGGCCTGATGTGGGAAGCAGAAGTGGGTAAAGGACTAAAAGGAGTTTCTTAATCATATTTGCTGTTATTTTTTCCAACCCCCAAACACTGACCGTCTTGTATCCTCCCAACCCAGAAAATAGTAAAAAACCCAAAGAACCTCCCGCCCCAAAGCCTGAAAGGTATTATTAAATGAAACACAACAGTATATAATTCACTTCACTAGTGTATTTTTTCTTTGAACTGAAAAAAAGCACAAATCATCCAAAGTGAAAAGCTTGTAATTCTAAACACAATAGCAACATAAAGAGTACCGTTAGTTAAATCTTGGATAATATGCTTTTATCAACTTATTTGCTTTTTCCTCCCCCCCATTACCTAGCACAGTGGTTCTCAAACTTGGGCCGCCGCTTGTTCAGGGAAAGCCCCTGACGGTTTGTTTACCTGCCGCATCTGCAGGTCCGGCCGATCGTGGCGCCCAGTGGCCACGGTTCGCCGCTCCAGGCCAACAGGGGCTGCGGGAAGTGGCACGGGCTAAGGGACGTGCTGGTTGCCCTTCCCGCCACCCCCATTGGCCTGGAGTGGCGAACCACGGCCAATGGGAGCCGCAATCGGCCGAACCTGCAGACATGGCAGGAAAACAAACCGGCCCGGCCTGCCAGGTGCTTTCCCTGAACAAGCGGTGGCCCAAGTTTGAGAACCACTGACGTAGCATATTATGCAATTTTGACCAAACCATCTTAAATGTGCTAAGAACACACATGACTAATGCTTTGATGGCTGGACAAAAATGGAGGTCATTTAAAAAAATTTAGAAAATTCTGAATTAAACTCTCCTATCTTCCATGACTGTACTTTCACTTTTCTACCATTTTGAGGCAAACTAACAGTCTTCTTCAAAAACAGACTGAGCAGAAATCTGGATCTTGGATTCTAAATGCTACAAGGGAAGGAACAAACTCCAGACAGCTGTCCAGGTGCTATGTTCTGCCTCTTCCTATTCTGTGTTCAATATATGATCTCCATTTGCATTTAGAATCTGTAATGCTGGTTAAGCAACTGTAAAGTTCTATTAGAAAAGTGGTTATTACACACACACACACACACACACACACACAATATATATATATAACACACACACACACACCCCTATATCTATCTAACTAGATATATACAGGTTATAGATAAAAATTATCTCTGTGAGGTTATAGTTCTTTAATGAGAACAAGCCAAACTTCTTCAGAGACTACAACCAGCAGCCACCAGCCTGGAATCTGTCTAATCACACTGAACTTTCCCTTCTGTTGCTTTTATAAACTTAGGTACCTATCCATTCAAGCAAGTGTCATTGGGAAACTGGGACATCAATCCCTCTTTTTCAATCAACTAATTATGAGGCTGAAGATATGGAATATCTTCTCTCTCAAGAGCTTTTAAAGAGCATGCTGAACTTCCATATACCAAAAGTTTGGAATGATTTCACCTCAGAAGTTCTTCTCTTTTTCATTTTCTGTTACTTGTCCAAGTAAACGGCAAAGAGCTGTATTATACTTTTACTTGCATTCTTGGTAGAACCTTCTGCTACCTGGAATAATATTCCGCAGTTTTCTTTTCAGATGAACAATCAATATTAAGTAGGAAAAAAGTTTTCCTTGTATGGATGGTTGTAGGTATCATAAGGTCATTTATCGTGTTAACTAACCATTTGCACTAGTGTCAATGTTGATTCTTTTATTTATTTACCCCCGTTTATTTCTTCACTTGCAGCTTATAACAGTGGACTTGTGAGCATATCAGTCTAGCGTAGTATTAACCAGGGCAAAGTGCTTCAGTAATTGATTTTAAAAGTTAGTTCTGTGCTCCACTGAAGATGTTAGTATAAAAGAAGGCTGCAATGGTCTTATCAATTTCAAGTCTTTACCTTTCAGTTGTTATGGCATAATTACCAATTGATCTATGCTATTTTCTGGGTATGAAATGAACAGATTGCTTCTGAATGAACAAGATATTAAAGAGCTGCTGGGAGATGTGGCATGTGAGCTTTAAGTATCATTGTAGTTTCACTTTGAAGATTACACTTTTCCACTGAACACACAAGAGTTCCATTCAGTGGCACATTTGATCGTAAACAATCTGAAGAAAACACTTTTCTGTGCTTCTTGAGATAAGAACAAATTTGATGCCTATCTGATTAATATTTATATTATGGTAGTGCCTAAAACCCAAAATGAGAACTGGAGTCTCATTATCCTGGGTGCTGTACAAACACAAATACAAACACAGTTCCTGCCCTGGAAAGTTTACAATCTAAAGGACACAGACAATTGAAAGGTTAGGGATAGGAAAAACATATATAAGCAAATGAGCATGATGATGAATTACACAGTTTTGTTAGTTACCTGTAAAATCTTAAAGTTTACATTTTACTTTAGAAGGTTTCTGTTTTCAGTACTTCAGTCCATTTAATTGCTTCTTTTCTATTACTACCCTTCAACATATTAAGATAGATAACAGATATACAAGTTTGGTAATCACTGAACAATAATTACATGTTTTTTCCATGTAGGATATTGGGCAGCCTTCCTATAATTAGTACTCTTGATGAATAACAATTTTAGTCTAATTTTAAAAGCTCCACTACTAATCCCCGGAAACATCCAGTGCTCAAGCACTATGTTTTACTAGATTACAATTTCAGAAAATTATGACAACAAAGTCACTGTCCAGAAGACCAATCTTAAATTACAGACATACTGGTAGTTACTACCTGAAGCATAGCCTGGACCACGTCTGCTGTGCCCTCTGTTTCTGTAGGGTCGACTACCTCGCCCAAGTCCTGGACCATCATCAGTCATGTATCCTTTTTCCTTGTCAGTACGATTTGGTGGTGGTCTAGAAGTAGCTCCAATCTGTCGGAGCTGTTCATCGATTTGCAATCTTTCCAAACGCAGTTGGTCTACCTCCTATATAAAATAAACAAACAATTTGTCACATATAATTGCTATTCAATTATTACCCAAGGGTGGAAATGTATTAGAAATGTTTTCTAGTTTTTGAAAGTAAACCACAGAGCAACATGCCATGAAAGAGGTTTGTATTTGTTGTTTATAAACTCACTCCTGAGAAACAGAGATCAGTAACCTTCAAGTCAACATATTAGAAATATGCAAAATTAGTTGTTGCTAGAAAAGTCCGCAAGGCTGCTGCTTTTTCTTTCCGGCCCTAAATATTTCACATTTAAGTTAAGAGTCAAACAACCTGTTCAAAGGTGGAGGAAGTGAGGCACGTGCTTCCTCTAGCTCAGTGGTTCTTATTTTTCCTCTACCAGGCTCCAGAAATATGGGGAGGGCAAGGTAGTCACAAGCAGAAACTCAGAAACCACTTAGATGATTTAAAGATGAGATTATGCATGCTGTTCATCTGATCCTTGCAAAAGGTCAACAGAGAAAGTGCACTGGGAAGTTACCTTGGTTGAGTATCATTATCCCAAGAGTCCAACAATCAGATAGGATACCTGTTTCCTCAAACTTGTTACCACCCACTTAAGATTCTTAAGTAAAACTTTACCATCTTTGGAAACATTAATAGTTAAGTCAGATGGCAGCTATGTAAATGTTATGGATTTAACATTTGCTCCCACACTCTCCTTTTGTGAAGCAACTAGCTGAGAGTTGCAGTCCTGGTGCACCTCTCCTCTGGTCATTGCCAGCCCTGAGTGCTCCTTGTGCTCTGCTGTGGAGTCTAGGCTATTAAGTAGGTATGTAAGCAGAAGTCTGTCTTCCCTCTAATTTCTTTGGTTCTTAAGAGAGTATGCCTTGTGCTGAGGTATTTCTTTTCATGTTCCACCATTTTGTTCAAAAGGATATAGTGAGGAGCACAAAAGAGAACAATTCAGTGATGATTCTTGCACAGATCAAATCAATTCCATCCTCAAATATTAGCTCAGTTGTTTTATCCCACATTTGATCAATTAGCACAGCTTTCTAAAAAAATTGTAATTTTGTCAAGTTTATGTAGAAGACACTGTTTTTCAATCCTCACTAATATAGTCTACTTGTTCCAAATATTTTATCCAGCACTCAACCTCAAAAAACTAGGACAACTGTTCCCTCCCTGGTTTGGCAGTCTGACACCTTAATAGCATGGTAGGACCTATTGGAGAACGAACACGAACACATACACAATTTTTGAATCATCTCTACTAGATTTTTAAAATCACCTTTACTAGGAACCCTAAAGGTTCAAGTACTTAAGACCCTTTTTAATTGTTAAATTTCCTTGTCAACTATTACAAAAGCTTTGAAGTAGTGTAATATAATTTTCCTCACCTTTAAATAATTAAGGTGATAATCTAAAAGCACAGTTGCGTTAGTGATGCTGTCCTTGGTTCCCACAAATACAAATGGTACCATTCCCTGAAAAGCAATTACATATTTTGTAAATTCTTGCAAAGATATTTAGACAAATATTACAGTGATCCTAATAATAAATATTAAGGCATGATTACAAAATATATGAAGAACACCCTTCATAATGCCTACATTCAAACTCTAAATTTCAAACACAATTGACCTATCATCTATATTAACAGCAGTAAAAATATAATTACTTACTTGTACCTATAGAAAAATTGGCCTTACAATATTCCACTCATTCAAGGATAGTAATTTTATCTTGGAAGGGAAATGTAAATTCAGATCTCATTTTGTCCATTAACAGTCATCACAATAAAGGTGGGCAAGTAAGTTCTGTAGCTGGATAAGTAAATTCTAGACTAAGTTACATTTAGGGAATGTGCATCATAAAGCCACATTTTTAGATCATATTTTCTGAGCCATGTTAAAAAAATCAATTAGCAAAACTTTTCAGCCATCTTATCTTCCCTCAAACTCAACGTAAACAATGTTTTTCCATACAGTACCAGCTTCTAGGTGCCTGGTTCTTTTAATCTACAACCTCAGGAAAGAAAGCATTTAAGCACTTTAAAACATAAGGCCAATCAATCTGTGCATAAAATAGCACTTGTTTCTCCTGGATCTTAAAGTAATTTGTAAAGGTAAACGAATAAAAAGTCTTCATTAAGGTGAAGTTAGGACTGCAGGAACACCACCAGTGGTCTGAATGTTCATTACTTTTCAAAAACACCAATAGTTTAAACAATCATTTGTTAGACGCCTCGGAAATTCAATTATGAAGCTGAACACAATAATTCCAACATTTGAAAACACTGACATTTATAGGCAAGTTAAAAACTTAATTCTGTAGTTATAACAACGTAAGTCTCCCATCTTTCCTTCTGTTTCTTCTATAACTACTTTGTATCATGTATTACTTTTGGAACAAGGACTGTTCTTCAAGATGATTGTCCCTATGGGTGGCTCCACTTTAGGTGTCTTGATGCCCTGTGCTTGTAATTGGCTATTTGTGGTAACAGTACCCGGTTGGGCCACGCACGCACTGTAGCAGTCTCATGCCACACCAAGCGGTTACATAACGGTGTGCAACCAACCATCCCCATTCCTTCTCTAGCTCAGAGAATCAGCCTGAAACTCCGAAGTAGAGGGGAGATGGGAGGGTAGCGAACCTTCTCTTTCTCTTTGAGGAGTGTCCCTGTGGGTGCTCCAGTTTAGGTGACTGTTGAGTAGTGCCTCTCAGTGGAGGGGAGGGGCTTCGGAATTGATCTACTGATGGTGAATAACACCATAAATCCAAAGTGAGCATCTGATGCTGATTGTTGTTCTAAAGCATAGTGTTTAGTGAAAGTATGGACTGATGCCCAGGTAGCTGCTCTGCAAATGTCAGTGCTAGGCCACAGATGCTGCCAGCGGTCTGGTGGAGTGTGTGCAAACTCCCAGTGGAGGTTGTAGATTGTTGTTTTGGTAGCACAAATGGATACATCCAGATAGTCATTTGGATAGTCTCTGTTTTGAGATGATTTGACCCATCAAGCGTGTTTCTGTTATGTAAACAAATAGTCTAGGCGATTTTCTAAATGTTTTTGTTTTCAACGTAGAAAGCTAATGCTCTGAGAACATCCTAAGTGCATAACCAGTGTTGCCTGTATTTTTTCCAAAGCCACATGTGGACAGGAGGGAGGCCTCCCTCTCGTACACATGTGGCTTTGGAAAAAATACAGGTAAGTAAATGGGTTGATTTAAATGAAAGGGGGAGGCAACCATGGATATGAACTTAGGATGTGGTTGCAGGATTACTTTATCCTTTAAAGAATGTTGTATAAGGTAGGTGGTGCCATTAGGGCACCTAATTCTCCCACTCGTCTTGCAGACGTGATGGCAATGCAGAAGGCCACCTTAATGGATAAGTTCAACAAACAACAAGTTGCAAGGGGTTCAACCAGTTTTCCCACGAGTCCGCGTAGAACAAGGTTGAGGTCCCATATGGGTGGTAAGGTTTCTTAGTGTGGGATAAGTTTTTTTCAATGCCTTTAAGAAAGCATTTGTTGGGTGACCAAATAATGATCCCGTCCACCTTGTTGTGGAAGGAGGTAATAGCAGCCAAATGTACTATGATGGAGCTTGTGGATAGCCCCAATTTTTTAAGTCCTAATAAAGAGTCGAGGATCCTCGGTAGGGGGGACGACTGTGGTAAGATCTGTTTGTCTTGGCACCAGGTGCAGAATTGTTTCCACTTTCTTGTGCTTAGTTTTCAACTGTTCATTAATATATCTTTTACTTCCTCAGAACAGGCCCTGTCGACTAGGAATGTAAATACCATTTAAAAAGTTAACTGTTTAAACAATTAAAAATATTTAATTTAAATGGTTAACTGCTTAAAGGGCCGGCCAGGCCTGGTGTCGGTCTGGCTGGCATGGCTGGGGCCGAGTGGCGTGGTTGAAGCTACTCCGGCTGGCGTGGGGACCACTGGGGCCAGTCAGCTGGCCCAGGGGTTAACCAGTAAGACTAATGCTTACCGGTTAACCAGTTAACATTACATCCCTACTCTCGACCCCAGTCAGCCATGGAGTAACCAGGTCTTGAGGTGGAGTACTGGAAGGGTGGGGTGACGGACGTGTCCTGCATCCTGTGATAGGTGAGGTGAGGTTCGAGGCAGTTTCACTGCCATCTGATGCAGGTATGGGAACCGTGTTTGTCTGGGTCATGTGGGCGCAATGAGAATGACCCTGGACTTGTCCTGCCTGAACCCTGTTTGAGGCTAAGGCTGTATGCCTGCCGGAGAGACCGGGGAAGTAGAAGGGGAAAAAAATTATTTTCCCCCCAAATGAAATTAGAGTAGGGCAAGGGGATAGGGAAGCTAACTACAACTAAACATACATTACCACTGTGAATTATCTATTATAATTTTTTTCTGAAGGAGGAGAGGGTGCTGCTGATAGCTGCGACTCAAGTCTAAGGCGGTAGAGAAGGAACTGGGGGGCGGTTGGCTGCGCACCGCTATGTAACCGCTTGGCATGTGTGCGAGATTGCTAAGCATGTGCACAGCCCAACCGGGCACTGCTACCACAAATGTCCGATTACGAGCGCAGGATGTCAAGACACCTAAATGGAGCACCCACACAGACACTCCTCAAACAACAGATATTCATGGGGAGGTAGTATGCTATTTATCTAAACAGAAGTATTCTTTTTCATGTGGAATGTGTGCAACAAAGTAGTACAAAGCTGGCACAGCAAGTCTGATTAAAATAAAATGATTCTAATTTTGGTGGTAACTGTTAAATTGAAGTTATGATTAGATAAGTAACTGGAGATTACGATTTTCTCATCACATCACCGGGGGCAGAGTTAAAACTAAGTACACTATCTGTGAATTCTCTTTTCATACGTTTAGGTTTCTTGTAAATTTCATTTTAGCTATGGATGCATGAGTGTACACATTTTATGCAGAAGTGAGAATCCCCGTTCTCACTCCCAGGCTCTCTGCAAAATGCAGGAAGAGAAATATTCTGGCTTCTTCTGCTTTCCAACCTTGTATTTGGAGGCACTGATGAAATAATTCATAGGCTTCTGATAAACCATAGCAAGGCTAATAAAAATGTTAACTTACATAAAATAAAGTGACAAGTAATCTTTGACTTAGCGGAGATATTTTCTTCTATGGGCCACGGACCCTCAGCTATAATAAAAAAAGCTTTTCTTTGGAATAGAATTAATAATCTGATCCTGTCCTTAGTAATACATAAATGAGGGACCGCCAGTCTGGAACACAAAACCCAATAAGTACTTCAAGTCTGTGCCAGCACCAATGGGCCCATTGTGAAAAAACTGCCGAATTAAGTTCAAGACCTTACAAATATTTAAAGGATAGACAATCAATACAGAGGTTCTGTTACTGTAACTGAGTCATTCCCTTCTACGGCAGACAAGAAAGGTGTCTAGTTGTACTGTTGTAGTTGTTAGACACATGCTGCTATAATAAAGGGTTACCTTTTTGCAGGAGTGTCATCTCTCCCAGAAATCCAAATAAAAACTTGAAGAGACTCCATCACAAAAACTTTAGCTGATTGAAGTCATGAAGACAGGCCTCAAGACCAATGGCTTGTAATGTAAAAACTAGCATGGGTATAATCAGTGCAGAATCCCAGCACATTCACAAGGAATTTTAAACAGTGGCAACTACTCACTTGTGAAGAAGAACCTTAAAAGATTACTCAGGACATAAAAGCAAGCTATGAAGCTTGTTTAAACCCCCCCTAGTTTACTGAAAATGAGTAATTTCCAAAGAATTTAAGGATGATTTCAGTTCAAATACTCTTGATTTAGGGAGATGGGTTTCCAGGGGAGTCACCTGGATAGGTGAATAGGTAGGTAGATAATAGGTGAAACAAAGCTTAGCAATTAGAAAGCCTTAGAAACCAAAGCTAATGCCTGCATGCTCTGTGTGTGTGTGTGTGTGTGTGTGTGTTATCATTGACAGGTTGGAAGGAGAGGCAAGTTCATACATAATCTGTCATCGGTTTTATCAGTTTGGTAACTACTTTTAACTTACATGCCCATCACATCAGATGGGTACATTTATTTAAATCCAAATAATTAAAAACAAAACTAATAAGTTTAATTTGTTATCCTATCACCCCTATGCTCTGATCTAGTACCATCCTCAGAAATCCTCAAACCACAAAAACAGATGATTCAACTTGACTCTCTCAGTATCTGGAATATTTTCAAGTCTGATTATATTTAACTCTCAAATATACTGCATTGCCATTCTGGTTGCCCAGTACTTGATATTACATAGCAAAATATAACGATTGACTTAAAATTGCATTAAAGATAATAAAAACTGCCAGTTGTGGCTTTCGGCAGTGCATCTCTCTACCTGTACTGGCCTTTAACTTTTATAAAGTAGAAGAACTGGAATCCTTTCAAACTTCTGTTTCAACTGATACATATAAAGCTGTCACAACAGGAAGACAAGTATTTACTCACACAGGGTACCAGACCAATTTTAGTCTCTTAAATTGACTTAGATTTTTTTTTTAATTAACCGAACCTTGCTTCTGTATTCTAGGAAGAAACTCCACATCCTATCTTTGACATCATTGAAGGATTCTGCAGCGGGCAGACTTAAACGTACATTATTTTGTCCTGGTATTTTAGGGAGGACTACAAACTGTATGTAATCATATACCATGTATGTACTACAGTAAGACACCTACAACATCACTACTTCAAAATAAGACCTGTGGCTCTTGTTTATATAATCATAGGAGTTATAAAATGTTGTCAAGTAATTTGTGAACATCATTTTGGAATCACCGTAAGAATGAGAACCCAAAATTGCTTTTAAAGGTTTTAAAAATGAACTGAAATGCTACCCTACAAAATATAAATAAAAGCTATGGTATCCAAAATCTAATCAAGTATGCATTACGCAACATTACAAACAGTTTAAAAACAAGAGAGCTTAGAAGATTAAATGATTCTTACCTGCCTAGATTTGATCTCAGGTTTCTGTGTTTCCCCTGTTACAGTTGATGACACAACTAACACCTAAAGCAGTGTAAGGAATGCAAGTGTTAGTGATGTCGTTATCTATAAACAGGAGATACACAGAACTCTGAACTCAGGACTTGGCAGGTAAAAGCCTTTCAATTCACCTTTAACAGCTGTATTTTGGATTTGAAAATCATATGCAAATAAGCTTTTACAAGCTAAAAATGTACTAAATGTACTGATGTGGTCATAGCTACTCTCTTGCTTGAATTTTGCAGCTCCAATGGGACCTTATTTTTATATTTTATGCATCAGCCACACAAGAATGCCATTAAAGTTAAGGATGGAATTTTAGCTTGGAATAAAATATTGACCCTTTTTATTCATCCAAACAGTCCAAAACTTCACACTGTAAGAAGATTTTGTTACCAGAAGTAAAATGTGAAATATATAAAATTTAAAATTACAAGTGGAACTTTTAATTCTAAATGCTGGAGGTGGCTATCTTGGGTTGCAGTCAGATGAAAAACAGACTGCATTTAAATATTTTCATTCCATTAAATAGTTGTTCAAGCACTATTAAAAGCAGGTTAGAAATTGGGCTACTTGTTTCTTCTGTAACAATTTTGCTGTGCTAGTGTCAGAACTGGCTCAACTTTTCAGTAAGAATGTTCAAATTAAAAAAAAAGAAAAAGAAAATACATTTCACATCTTATTCTTAGTAGTAAAGGTTCCTTACTTGGTAAATTTTTAGATGCTAGGTAAATAAATGAGGGTTTAAACTTTTTAAAAAAAATTAACTATGCTTTTACTTTTGAAATTTGGGATGAAATCTTCATATTTTTTAAATATGGGTATTTTTGTGGTATAAATTTCCTTTGCCTGCCACCCCCTCTTCCCCAAAAGTCCAATTTTCAAGTTATGCAGTTCAAGGCTTCATTGAGACCCTATATCAGGTCAAAAGTCTATTTTAAATGTAAACAGAGTTTTATGCATTCTTCTTATAGCAGATCTGGCATACACCACTATACCAACTGTCCAAACATTTTTAAAAAATACAGATTAATACATACCCTAGCTATTGTGAGCTCATAATCTAATACCTGCAGTAAGGCATTTATAATGAAAGTGCAACCAGACTTAACTAATGCATCAAAAATATTAATATAAAAATGAGAATTGTGAAGAAGTTCAAGATAACAAATTTAAAGCAAATTACTGAGTGTGAAAATAAGTTTATATATATATTTCTGGGATATCATTACACTGTGAAACCAGTATTAATGCTTCTAACAGAAATAAAGAATGTATACATCACCAACTTAAAAGACTTGGACAAAGGGTTATCAATAGTGATATGTCATAAAAACCTGGGCCAATATGTGAAAATTTCCTTTTCAACTCCAGTGAGGAAAAATAAGCCCCATCAGAAAAAAAAACCACATTAATTGTACTCTCTTACCACCAAGAACTTATTTTACTGCTGGATATAGTAACATCACCACCAATTAACACAGACACAGAACACATTTACTATAAACATACCTCTTCTTGTGGAATATTTTTATCGTTTTCAGCTTCAATTCTCACTCTCACAACACCCGATTTGTCCACTATCTCCTGAATCAGTTTTCCATTTTTTCCTATTACTTTTCCTACAGAAAGAATATACAGAACATTCTACCTTTAGGCTTCTTCCCCAAAAATCTGAAAATATTACTATACGGAAATTTAGTAGTAGAATTCAATAACAATACAAAGGACTTGCTAACACTGATCTAACAGTTTATAACCAAGATTTAGTCAATGAGCCATGAACTAAAATGTCTATGTAACCTAAGGTATACATTTTGGTAACCACTCCAAAGCAGCCATATCATCCTATAGGTAAATAGTATTTAATTAAGCAAGTTTAAAATATTTAGATAGGCATATTTAACAAAAAAATCTAGGAAAACTAAGAGAACAAAGGAAATTCAATCACAAAAAACTAAATTTGTGTAATATGAATATTTAGTCTTAATGCTACATATCTTAGTCAAAGTGAAAGTTCACGCTGTTTTACATTCTCATTCTTCTTGCTTTTGTGGGCTTAATTTAGAAATTTAAAATTGCATACAAATATATTCTGGGGCTGAATGCAAATTTTCTCCTTTTACAGTACTACAAGTTTACCAGTGACAAAAGTGGTTAAACAAGCAAAGAGCAAAGCAAATTTGATTTGCTAGGTCTTCAAAATTTCGGTCAGTATTACGTTATTTTTTGATATCAGAGAGGAAGTTCAGATGGCAAGACTGATCAAATCCTCAGAAGCAAGTTTTGTTTTGATATATATGTTTGGCAAGATATTTCTGTCTATAATCAAAAAGTAATTTTTTAAAAGAGCTGAAAAGAACTATTCAGAATTAGTCTTACACAAAAGCTTTATAACCAAAAATGTGTATCTCAAATAGACTGGAGGAATAGAAATTTATCCAAGGAAACAGAAGTTTTAATTTGAGAATACTTAAAGCTAATTAAAAAACAAACAATGGAAAAAATCACTTAATGCTGCTCTTAATAACTAAAATAAGAAACTAAATATCCAAAGGCAGGCTAGTGCTGCGGTTTTATAAAAGTAATTAACAAGTTACCTACTGCTAGCCAGAATATTTAAAATTTTAATTAAAAACAGATTAATGCAAATGAGATAGTGTGTGTAACAAACAAAGAAGATGAGAACCTTTATCATAAACCAGCCTAAGAATTTAACTCTGTTTGTTAAATACATTCAACACACGAGTTTTAAAAATAAGGGCAAAAAATATCCAATCCAAGACAATTATTTATTTGTATTGCTGGTCTGATTTTATCCAGCAAGAACAAAGTGATTAAAACCCACTTTTAATCACACAGGACAGGGTTCATATCTTACAACATAATGGAAGTTTTGCTAATATTTTCTTAAATTCCTAGATATTAACCAGGGCCAGGTTTTTACGTTACATTCAAGTTATACATCGATTTTTATTTTAATTTGGCCCAAGTATTACTTATAAGTAATGATAATTTTAGGCTGATTTTCATATTTTCCATTTTAATTTGAAAATATTCAGAGAAAGCTTGACACAAGTATTGCTAATTTGTTCTTCTTGACCACGATGATTGCTCTAGGCCCATTACGAGCAAAGCTGAGTCAAAAGCTGCTTTTGAATACTTTAATAATTTATTTCATCTGTTGTAAATGTTAGCAAGTTACCGGTAAACATAATAAATGCATATGAAGAGAGCTACAAAAAAATCTTATTGGACATTTACAAATTTCCAAACACTATAAGAAACTAAGTAATTCAAAATGCAACTGCTTATTTCAACAACTAATAAAATGCTCATCTTCCCCCTTCTCTAAAACTTATATATTATTAATCAGTATGAAATATAGTCTCGTGTGCACAAATGGAATCTATGCTTCAGTCTTTAGAATTCATGTAGTCCTTAAGCAGGTAGTGTGTTTTCATATGGACTTAAACTCTTAAGAAATAACAGTTACTATAAAAAACTCAGTTTAAAATTGAATTTATAGTCTAAACAAAAGTTACAAAAATATTACTACATATAATTATATTTTAAAAAGAATTTAAGTGCTGACAGCAGATTTTAACCGAGACAGAAAATTTAGTTTTCTGTCAAGCTATGGGTAAACTAAGTGTGTACTTTGAAAGAGAAAAAAAAAGGAGTGCTAGTGTTCCTCCAAATATTACTTATTTTGGATATATATTAATAGGTACATTAACAAATGTATATTCTTTCTGTGGGATCTAGGTCAAGAAACAAGACATGAAGTAAAAAAGATTGCTCAAATATAAAATGTAGTTTATTTTTAAAATATTTTTATTTTTAAAGTCCTGAACACATGGAGCAGGAATCAATTAAAAATCCAAATTAAATTCAGTCAATCAGTTTACCCCTTCTGCTTATCATCAGTGTGAACTACAGTTGCGAGAAATTCACAGTAACATTTATTCAATCAATTAAACAGATGAGTAACATCCTGTTACTTGTCTAAAAGCTCATACAATTCAGACCATGCCGCTTCAGTATTGCTTCCAAAATCTGCTCAACATGCATTGAAGATGTCTGCCTTTACAAAGATTGGTGCACATATGTATCTCCAAAAACATATACACTTGTTATCCGTTATTTAAACTCATTCCAGCTAGCAAGCAAACCTAGATGACATTTTTCTGTTGATTTACAGCCATGGATATTGCTGAATTATTTTCAATAAGCTATTTCTTAACTGGGGGTTGATACATGTTTTAGAGTCTTAACACTTTTTATTGGAAAACTGCTATTAGATGGTATCTGGATCTTTTCCTAGTTCCACTGCTGTCCCTATATAAAAGCTTCACAGGTAAAGGGCAATAGAAAAGATAAATGTAGCAGGAAATTTTGTGAAAAAGCCCGTTAGCTTGTTGTATAGCAGAAGCCATATTTCTCAACATCGTTCAGGAAATTCATGTATATCCTTGACAATATAGAAACCAACCTACTTTTTTCACCCTTTTTCTAGTTGGAAAGCTCCTTTTTGGTTCAGAATACCAAAACAAGTGACAAGGAATATTAAAGTAACTGAATGGGTAATTGTAAACAAAGACTGTCTGCTAAATACAAATCTACAAAAAGGTCTGTTTTCTCTATACAATGGATTTTCACAATTGCAATCAAAAAGTGATTGTGGGAGAGTCATATTCCCTGGTGACTCATTTGATTGTTTAAGTCAAGGTTTCTCAACTTAATTTCTAGTAAACTTATGTACACTGAGGGCAAGTGAATCAGGATTCAGTTTCTTAGCAAAACCAATATATTTTAATAAAACTTTCCACAAGATTCTGTAGGGAGCTGAAAACTTCTATGCAATAAGAGTAACCAAAACCCAATCACAAAACAAAAGAACAAGCATCTCCAAAATGTTAGACTGTCCTCCTTGTATTGTTTCTAAAAGTTAAAACAATTCTCAACTAATGTTTTTCTATCATTTCAGAGCTAAACTCCAAAACTGACATACCTACTAAGTTTCTTGGGACTTGTATAACATCTTCAGCAAATTCAAGGTAGCTTCTTGCCTTTTTCACTGCATCTTGATCCTAAAAAATAGAAAAAAAACAAAAGGGGTTCAGTGTTTTCCAAGAGCATGTTAGTTTTATTAAATTGTATTATTTGTCTGGAAGCTTACCTCTCCATAAATATGGAATGTGCAGGTGTCTTCATCAAGATCAATAGCAGTCACACCAGGTACTTTTCTGGCTTGTTGAATATTAGCACCATGAGTGCCAATGGCCAGACCCATTAGGTCTTCACGTACCACAAACTGTTCATGAAATCGTGATGCAAGCTGCCTTGAGCTCTAAAGAAAGAATGCATTCCCAGTTAACTTTGATTTTTTTTAAAAAGTATAGCAGTTTACATTGATTTAGGTAACCAGATACATATCTAGGCTACCTCCCTATTTTCCACATCAGTTAATTTCTGAAGTTCAAGGAGAAACTGCCAAACATGTACAATTAAAAAAAAAAACAGACAAACTGACAGAAGCCTTCACCAAATTTTGAGCTAAGAAGGGTAGGGACAGTAATTCCAAAGGTAAGGAGAAGAAGAAAAATTACAGCTAAGTCTTCTTTTCTCCAAAAATACACATCTCTGCATGTATAATAATCCTAAAATAAATCTAGATACTAGTAGTATTAGAAATACTTTTTACCACTATATATATATATATATATATATATATATATATATATATATATTTGAAGTTGCCTCATAAATGGTTTGCATCTATCAAATGTGTCACTCAGTGGTAAAAAGTGGAATCTTTTTGCTTAATGTGTCATTTTCGGATACAGGTAAGAAATCAGATAGCGTGTTTTTACAAGATAGTAAAGTTGAAAGATCCAAAAAAAAAAAAAAAACCAAAACAAAACACAGAAAAAGTGCCCTCGTGAAAATCTGAGAAAAAAAATGGTAATTGCTCAAACAGTCCCCAGCTTCAAAGTTACGACCATGACAAAATAAACTGTATGAATACATACTGTCCACAAACAGCAAAAATGAAGAATCAATTTCTATGTAAGACAATGCAAAAATAGATGAGTTTGCAGAAGTGAACAAGAGTTTGACAGATGACAAAAGCCCTAGGGATTTTGGTACAGTAATCATTAGGACTGTCAAGCGATTAAAAAAAATTAATCACACTGTTAACAGAATACCATTTATTTAAATTTTTTTGGATATTTTCTACATTTTCAAAAATATGAATTTCAATTACAACACATAATACAAAGTGTACAGTGCTCACTTGATATTTATTTTTGATTACAAGTGTTTGCACTGTAAAAAGACAAAAGAAATAGTATTTTTCAGTTCACCTAATACAAGTATTGTAATGCAATCTTTATCATGAAAGTTGAACTTACAAATATAGAATTATGTACAAAAATACTGAATTCAAAAATAAAACAATGTAAAATTTTAGAGTTTGCAAGTCCAGTCAGTCCTACTTCTTGTTCAGCCAATCACTTAGACAAACAAGTTTGTGTACATTTGCAGGAGATAATGCTGCCCGCTTCTTGTTTACGTCACCTGAAAGTGAGAACAGGCATTCTCATGGCACTGTTAGCCAGCGTCACAAGATATTTACGTGCCAGATGCTCATGCTTCAACCACCATTCCAGGGGACATGCGTCCATGTTGATGATGGGTTCTGCTCAAAAACCGTTCAAAGCAGTGCGGACCGATGCATATTCATTTTCATTATCCAAGTCAGATGCCAACAGCAGAAGGCTGATTTTCTTTTTTGGTGGTTCAGATTCTGTAGTTTCTGCATCGGAGTGTTACTCTTTTAAGACTTCTGAAAGCATGCTTCCTACGTCGTTCGTCTCAGATTTTGGAAGCCACTTCAGAGTCTTAAATCTTGGGTTGAGTGCTGTAGTTATCTTTACAAATCTCACATTGGTACCTTCTTTGTGTTTTGTCAAATCTTCAGTGAAAGTGTTCTTAAAATGAACAACATGTGCTCAGTCATCATCCGAGACTGTTGTAAGATGAAATATATGGCAGAATGCGGGTAAAACAGAGCAGGGGACATACAGTTCTTCCCCACGCAGTTCAGTCACAAATTTAATTAACACTTTTTTTTTTTTTTTTTAAATAAGTGTCATCAGCATGGAAGCATATCTTCTGGAATGGTGGCCAAAGCATGAAGGGGCATACGAATGTTTAGCATATCTGGCACGTAAATAACTTGCAATGCTGGCTACGAAAGTGCCATGCAAATGCCTGATCTCACTTTCTGGTGACATTGTAAATAAGAAGAGAGCAGCATTCTCTCCCGTAAATGTAAACAAACTTGTTTGTCTTAGCGATTGGCCGAAGAAGTAGGACTGAGTGGACTTGTAGCCTCTGAAATTTTACACTGTTTTGTTTTTGAGTGCAGTTATGTAACAAACAAACAAAAACCCCTACATTTTTAAGTTGCACTTTCAGGACAAAGATTGCTGTGCAGTACTTGCATGAGGTGAACTGAAAATTACTATTTCTTCTGTTTATCATTTTTACAGTGCAAATATCTGTAATCAAAATATACATTCTGATTTCAATTACAACACAGAATACAAGATAAATATGAAAGTGTAGAAAAACATTCAAAATACTTAATCAATTTCAATTGGTAGTCTCTTGTTTAACAGTGCAATTAAAATTGCAATTAATTTTTTTTAGTTAATCGTGTGAGTTAACTGTGATTAATCGACAGCCCTAGTAATCACCCCTAGCACTTCCACAGATAAAGAAAGTCCAAACTCAGAGTAAAGAGCTGAGTGGTGCAATAGAGAATGTGAATAGCTTTATTCTGACAATCATGTACCATTAACAAGATAAAATGTGCACCCTGTCTCAGCAGGGGAGTAATAATGATTCTGTAGGCCAAATTGGGCCTTCAGTTACACCTGTGCAGAGCAAGTGTCTTCAGTTAACTACTGTTACATCTTTGCATGTCCCATTAGTTTTAAATGCAGCTATACAGGCGTAACTATTGGCATAAAATGGTCTGCAGATTTTAATTTATTTATTTTTTTAACTGGAGATTTTGCACAAAGAAAAACTAAAAATCAACTTTCAGATCTGAAGGCAAGTTTGCAGAACTGGGACTCAGGAAAACACAATTTCTACTGATAGTAAATTGGCTTTTTGATCTCTTGCAGTTCACTGAATTAGTCATATTAGCATATGATAGATCTTTAAGACAAATACAAAACAAATGAAACAATTCTTCTTCTTTATACATCACAGTTTATTTTGAGTTACTACCATGTTAATGGACGTGTACATGATAAGTAGCAATCCACAATACAAAACAAAAATAAATTTCCATGATAAAACTGTTTTAAGTAAGCACTGCCAAGAGATAGGATATTTATACTGGCAAAAAAAAGCATGGAAGAAGGTACATTCTGGTCACTTTAAATCATTTAAGCCATTTTAAAAAATAAACTGTTGATAGATATCACAGCCAAGTTTCATCCCACTATTATAGTGGATTCTCAACTGTTTTCCACCCAGGACCCCACATCCATTCATGGTTTCTTGTCAGGATTCACTGAAATTCGCCAATCCTTTGCGGTTGCAAAGAGCTTCAGAACTGAAGTAACAGCATGAGCCAATGGCTGGTTTTGAGTGGAAGCTGAAAGATGACAGTGATAGCTGGTGTGTGTAAGGAGGAGGGAGAATTAAGTTTAGGAACGAAGTGTTTCTGCTTCCTACCCATACAGTTATTAGCTCTGGGGAAGCACCACTTCCTCAGCACCTCACATTGCATGGGCAGGGGACAGAGAAAAAGAATGGAGCAGTGGGGCTGTAGCTGGCGTCAGGAAAGGTCAGCAGGACAGTGGGAGTTGAGTTGCTCTTTTCCTAACTCATGGCTTGGTGCTAGTGCCGTCAAAATTGTACGACTCTTAGGGCTGGTCTACATTGGGGTGTGTGTGTGTGTGTGGGGGGGGGGGGGGAGAATCGATCTAAGATACGCAACTTCAGCTACGCGAATAGCGTAGCTGAAGTCGAAGTATCTAAGATCGAATTACCTGGGGTCCACACGGCATGGGATCGATGGCCGCGGCTTCCCCGTCGACTGCGCTACCGCCGCTCGCTTTGGTGGAGTTCCGGAGTCGACGGTGAGCGCGTTCGGGGATCGATATATTGCGTCTTAACGAGACGTGATATATCGATCCCGGATAAATCGATTGCTACCCGCCGATATGGTAGTGAAGACGTACCCTTAGTTTCTCAACCTGTGGGATGTAACCCAACAGGAACATTCGTGTAATTCACTTGTCAGTTGAATCCCGTGAGTTGTGAAGTCCTGCACTATAATATGTTGCATGAGTTTCTTCTCACTTTAAGCTAAAATGAGAAATTAAAACCTCTGAAAATATAGGCTTCAATACAATAGAACAGAGGTGCCATTTGCCAATATGAAATTTGAAATAGTAATAATGATAATGATAAGTTCTTGTCAGTTCTCAAAATTCTTTACAAATGTGGGTATGAGCTTTGATTTACACTTAGGAAAGTAAGAAAATTTACTTTACAGTGAAATAAGTATTTGCTTGCCTACTCTTTTCCCATGTACAAACACAAGTGAGCTTCCAGACACTCAAAACATTCTTAAATCATAATATAGTATGTCATATTTGTTGTACGATGTTTTGTGAATGGTGTATCTACTGACTATAAATACTATACCCTTTGCTTTGCCAACATCATCAGTCTCACCACTTCCTTCATTTTCTTCTCCAATTCATTGTTGTGCTCTCTTTTATGCCACACTCTAAAGCCCTTCATATTCCAGAGTTCCTGGCTCCCACCCTCACCATTTTAAAACCCCATGTGGAAACCTGTTTTTTCTCCGAGGGCTTCAAACACTAACCCACATCAATGCCATGCTATAGCCACTCCCATCTATATTTAAAAACAAACGTTCTAAATTATCACAAATCTCTGGATTCCCCAGCATAGTGTTCTCAAATCTTGGCATTTTAGGGTCCAATGCTATGAAGCAATTATTCACTCCTACACATACCCCTGCTGACTCCAGTGGGACTGGATACCAGATTAGACCCTTAAATTGTAATCCCTCTGTCAGGGACATCTCTATCTGCACCTGGTACAACACTGAGAATACTGGTAGTACTTAATTATACCACCACCCAGGTAAAAAACTCCTGCCAGTTATAAATGCACAAGTGTTTTCAGTACAGTATTCGGGTTATCTGACGGAGTAACAGATAACATACCTCTAGCTGTTTACTAGCTTCTTCATTCCTCAATATCAGAGATAACTTGGTGCGAAGACTTCGAAAGTGCATATCAATCAGCATATTTGCTCGCTTTGTTGTTACTTCATTGATGGACTACATTATTGATAAAAAACAAAATAGTTGATAAATCCACTGTTCAAACAAACCCTTACAATAGGTAGTTAGGGAAATAGTACTTACCAAAATGATAAGCTGATAGTTTTCAGAATCATATATTACAGAAAATGCTCCAACTGCCTTTTTGAAGTCTTTATGTGCAGACTCTTTGGCACACCTAAGAATAAAAATGTTACATATTTACAGAATGTTTATTTGATGCATTTGTGGCTCAACCATAAAACGTATCATCTTTCAAACTATTAATGGTAAAATATTTTCTTTGTAGAACACAAGGGTAGTTCTGTAGGAATGCTAAGTTAATATCTGAAAACTATCATTCTACTGGCATGAGTAGATATGGCAACCAGAGTTAGCATCTTTATAGGAAAGATGTAAATAAAAAGCTAGTTCAAATCTGCTGTGTGAAGAAATCTAAACTTAAAGATACTCCTTTCTTCTGTAAAGGATGTAGACAATCTTTGGGGGAGGGGAGGTGGGAAACAAGGGGGGGAAGGCAAAACTTCCTTCCGAATTCAAATATAGAAAATAGTAAAAGGAGATATTCCAGTTGTCTTTCCAGACGTGCATGTATGTGTAATTTATGAAGATGCTAAG
This sequence comes from Trachemys scripta elegans, assembly GCF_013100865.1. Lineage (NCBI taxonomy): Eukaryota > Metazoa > Chordata > Testudines > Emydidae > Trachemys > Trachemys scripta. The sequence goes on along the minus strand of NC_048306.1, from coordinate 9,593,655 downwards.
CAAGATTAAAAGATTAGTATTCCTCGTATTTTTTGGTCTTCACAAGTGTGGGTATGTGCACACTAAACTTGTTTAAAGGATAATATATTTCTATTAAATGAACATTACTGATAATTGATGGTAGAAATATAATTGATTATTTAAAGAAAAAATTAAGGAACTATTATTAATTCTATCGGGTATAGTAGATTTAAGACTACACACTTTGGATCCAATTCAGTCACATATCAATAAAGGCTTCCAACACAATGACTCATGACAACCATCAGAAAGTGTCATTAGAACCTTGAAATGTACGTCATTTCTTTGGTCTTATGTAAAATATATTTTTCTTCTGCATTTCTGAATGTTAAGTTTTGTCATTTACATTTTAATTATATCTGGCTACATGTCCATATTTCTGTGATAACCACCACATTTAATTTTGAACAATTTATCACTTGGGAAGAGGAGGATAGTTTTCACTAGATTCCTCTCACCACCTACTGTATTGATATAAGCAAACGCTGAATTCTTCATCAAGTGATTCAGGAGGGTTCTCTTCATAAAATAATCTAAGATAAGTGGTGGTATCTTATATAAATAATGGTTGAATAGTAAGATTTTTTTTCACCCATTTTTCCCATAACCAAGCTTTATAGTCTTAGCTTTGTACTTCAGAAAAATATTTACTAAACTTTATCTAAACTATATTAAATACAGTTATTCTGCATTTGATTGACCAGTTGAATTTTCAATTAAATTTAATAAAACAGAGAGCTTCAAGTAAGGAACTATTTCAGTAAAAGCGCTCAGGTTAAAATGTCAAAAGTTTATGATTCACCAGAAATCTGAGATGAAATTATTTCCATGTAATTCATTGTAGCTCATATGTTGTTCCTGCACATGATAGATTCATCTAACACTGCTTTCAAAAAGTGAAATGATGAGCTTTTTAGAAGAAAAAACATTAAGATCTTATCTTTTTAAAAGACTTGTTTAATCTTAAATACTTAAATAAATAAATAAATAGACCCTGAGCTGTCTTTTTTTTAAATGTATCTGTTAGGACCAAGGATTTAGGATTCTATATTTTGCTGCCAGAATTGATGATACAACAAATGAAAGCACTGTAAATGCATCCAGTTCTCTACTCAATAAAATGGGTGGCAGCAAGGTGCATAGGAGTTCACTAAGTGGACTACAGAACATTCCACTAAGCTTATAATTTTGAAGTTTCGAGAGTCTTATGCAATAGAATAGCTTCTTTCTATAAGACCCCCTTCTCCAGTTCTGTTTTGGGTTATCTTTTAAAGCTATAAAGGGAAGTCAGAGTTTCAACCAAGGTTTCTGAACTACAGTCTCTGGAATTCTCAGGTAATTTCATGTCAGTATTCTACAAGTCTCACAATTAGTTGTTCTTATTTCAAGCCAGTAGATAACTGAATAATAATCAGTAATGGCAGAAACTATTTCATCCATATATTCACCATTAAAATAACCTACCCTTAATATGCAACATGGCATTTTCCTCAGCCATTAAACATGTATTTATATAGACACTTGTCATATACAGTTGCTTATCAAGTTCAAAAAAGTATTTTCATGTAATTTTCAAATAACTTGATAAGATACATTCAATTCTTACCAAATTCATTTTTTCCCCTATTCATATCAGAAAACAGTAGAACAATGAAACAAAAATCAACACAAAATCTGTCTGGTTCTATACTGGTTCAAGACAATGAAAACCCAAAAGAAAAAAAATTCCTTATTTCTGCAGGCTTGCAGTACCACTTCAGACATTAATTCCTGAAATGGGTCCAAACTGTTACATTGTTAATGTCTACATTTTCTGCACTTTCATCTGATAATGTAGAAAAATCTCATTTAAACTATTAATGACAATTTTCAATTCCCTCTTCTCTGAGTTCTCATATTCAAGCAAAATTTCAAAATAAATTACGTATACAAACAGATTTGTACTTACATTTGCCTTAAATCTTCTGGCACTTCCAGTTTGATCTTGTGAAAAGTATCTTTTGTTGCAGGTTTGTTGGGATTCACAGATCTTAAACGCTCAATTGTGACAATTTCATTGTATGTAGCATCACAGGCTGCATATTCTATTACATAAAACTGATATAAAAAATAATAAAATCATCCAAGCTACATGTTTAATGACAAGAACAAGAATTGTGCTATGACTGCATTGAGTGTGAAGTATTCATTAATTGTGCAAATAAACTCTGCACTTTTTTAGTTTTAGGTAAAAAGACACTCCTAAATCAAACTTCCTACTAATGGGATAGCCTACATAGTTACTTAAGAATAAATTTAAAGAGAGAAACAAACAACTTCAAATCCGATGTCCAGACAGTTGCAAAAGAAAAGAGAAATACAAGAAAATTGAAGTGTGTATGTATATATATTCCTACCTCACCCTTTATCATTCTCACTTTAGCCAGCCACCAGCAACATGGTTCTTTTTCATTTGCTCTGGAATAAACCTAAACAAAAAAGTATAATGTACAACACTGAAGGATGAGAACTGTTAAAGAAACTTGTGTAGAATTTGCATAAAGCACATCACAAGTCATGACTGATATTACCACTAAATCTGTCCCTGCTATGCAAGAACTTTTCAAACCAGTCAATTATATAGGATCCATAAAGTGTAAACCAAGTGCCTCGTTCAAACACCACAGCAAATATAAAATTATAGCCTGTATGAATCTGCAAAAGTCAGGACAATCCTGAATGACTCAAAAAAAGCAAAGGAATTCAGACTTATACGCCAGCTAATATTTCATTTTCCTCTATAACTCTTCTAATTACGTGCAGGTACTGTACGGGTCATGCCAGTGCACAATCTTATAGTCAGCATTGACATATTGAACCTCTCTCATAACATCAATAAAGGCAGGTTTATACTAAAAAGTTTTGCCAGCATAGCAATGTCAAATAGGGATGTGATGATTTTATGTTATCGTTTTTTATACATCACAGCTATGTGGCAAAAGCCCTAGTGCAGACAGTTTTATCAGCAAAGAAGTGGTTTTGCTGGCATAGTTTATTTTGCTCTCTGAACCAGAATAAGCTATATTGCCATACCAGCAAAACTTTTAAATTTAGACAACATTTAAGAAAGGAGTAAGAAGTTTAAACTTGTAAAATAAGGAAGTTGGATGGGTAATATTAGAGTGACCTTAATTTTTGTATATTACGTTTTCTAAATTGTAATTCTGTAAGACTGAAAGAAGAAGTAGTAGTATGTTTAATCAGCCAACTGTTAACTCTGGCTTCAAAACACGAATTGGAGTCAGGTACCCAACTTCTACTGATTGTTGCTCTTTGTGCCTTTGAAAATTCCCCCACTCAATAATACCATGCTATAACCCAATGGTTCTCAAACTGTGGGTTGGGACCCCAAAGTGGGTTGCGATCCCATTTTAATGGGGTCACCGAGGCCAGCATTAGACTTGAAGGGGCCCAGGACTGAAGCCAAAGCCCGAGGCCCACCGCCCAGGACTGAAGCCGAAGCCAGAGTACTCCAGCCTTCCCTCCCTCAACTCGGGGCGGTGGGGCTCGGGCTCCCTCTGCCCTCCCCACACTCTGGGCAGCGGGGCTCCAGCTCCCCCATACACACTTGGGGCAGCAGGGCTCGGGCTCCAGCCCCCACCCACCCATCCGGGGTCATGTAGTAATTTTTGTTTTCAGAAAAAGGTGCAATGGAGTTTGAGAACCGCTGCATAATCTATCACATTACTGCCAACATCCTGTACAAAAACAAGTTTTAATTTGCATTCAATTACATGAATTTGAACAAAATACTGCCCAATTGTGCAAATGGCTCCAGTTTCCCCATAAACCCTGAAATGAATAGTTCTGTGCCCCTTCAGCAACAGATCTGTCTATCCCCAGCTGTACGTCAATGATGCAATCCAAGAGCTGACCCTGGGTCAATTAAATGTGCGCTTCCCAGCTCCACATCAATTAATTCTCACTCTGTCAGTCACACAATTATTTCTGGGGCCCCTGCCCAAAAATCAACTCTGCATTCCCAGTCAATCAACTGGGGAAGTGAGGAAGACAGCTAAATCACAAGCAGATGGGTTTCCCCCAGAGATCTATAGGAAGGTCTGAAAACCCATCAAGTTGGCAGGTCTGTTATCAATGGGCACCGAGGGTATTTTTTAGTACATATTACAAAGTTGCTTATTTATCTTGAGGTTTTACTTTATATGTATAGGCCCTGTCTATACTACAGCTGAAACAGTTCTGGCTAACATGATTCAAACCCAAGAACATACTAACACACACACTTTTCTTCATCAATGAAGACATGAGGATCTAATTTACAGCACTGTTTGTAAGCCAATTGCTATCATTACCATGGAGGTCAGGGAAATAACTATAGCATACAAATCCCTCAAGTGTCACGGATGTGGTTTACAACTGTCAAAAGAAGCTCTTAAGTAGACTCAACATTATCTTCTCTAATGTCTGATATCAATCAGATGGCATAGTGTTGTACTTATTCCTAGTTACTTAGTACCTTTTTAGAATATCAGCTATTTAAAACATAATACATACCTCTACTTCATCACTTTCATTTATGTCTTTATTATAGCCTGCAGGTGGTGGAAACCTCACATCATGGAATGGAATTTGTCTCTCTGGCTGCCAGCTGAAAACAAAAATACAGTGATAGACTGGCCCAGGTACTTTCACTTTCTTTTTAAAAGGATGACCACAAGTGTTTTCTACCTGTAAAATTCACATCTTTACTTTCCATACATTTTCACACAAAAACATCATGAAATTTAAACTAACAGAATCTACTATAGAAATGTTGCAGAAAAAGTTTTTAAAATGTAGTTAAGCATCTTAAAACTAATAGAAGTATTAAAACTGTATCAGGGACCTTCTTGAAGTCTGGAGGCAGCAGAAAAATCTTTTGGTTCCCTTACCACAAAATAATTCTTCCCAAAAATCAGTATTTTGCTTACAATACTGCCAAACACCTAGAAGTTCTATTTTTATACTAAACAAATTCCAAATTCTTCTATTTTTCTATCTTCTATTTAAAAAATAACACAAACTTTACTAAGTAGAACATATCAATAACACTGACAATTTAAAGGTGTGCAGTAAAGTATTGAAGATTTCATCAACTTAAGAAATATGTGCTGTATGCATGTTATAACCAGGCTAACATGGATATTCAAGCACAATAGCTTAAAGAAAAAGACAGCTTGAAAATCTAGCTAAGTTTCAGATTTTATAACTTATTATAGTTTAACAATCACATTTTTCTTTATCTTTAAAAAATGTGTTTTTCACTTCCCTGTTGCTATTTGAAAGAACCAAACAAATTAATAGGGGAAGTTGAATGACTTTATAGGAGAAATAGTAAAATTGACTATACACAGAGTATTGAACAAAGTAAAAACAGAAGAAGAATTCTTTCTAATTTCAGTTAACAGTGATAGTATGAAGAACGAGGAGTACGTAAATTCTTTTTTCAGACATAAGTATAACAAGTTAAAAGCATCCCTTCAAAATGCTCTCTTTCCTCGGATCTTATGACACCCGTAGTTTTAACAGACGCTAGCAAGGAATGTCCCAGCATACACTTAGTGATGTCACCTCAACCACAAATATATGCTGGAGAAGGTTTATAGAGGTGTACATTATTTTCCTCCATTAAAAAAAAACAACAGATATATAAATACAGAATATTACAAAGATTTTCTCTTTTATATGCCTCTAAGGGCATGTATTCTTAAAAAAATGGAAAGGGGTGGCTAGCACATGGATTTCTTGCAAGGAGGCTGCCATAGGCCTCAGTGTTGATGCTGCTATATTTTAAAATCAACTCAGAATAACTTCTGTAATAATTTGGTGTGTCTAACATCTCCATTAACAAGAGATACTGGTTGAACTCATGGAACTGCGTTTGAGCCATCCAGACACAATACATAATATTAGTAATGCAGCAATGTTTACCTTTGCCTTTAACAAAACAAACTTATTTTATTACATCTTTCCTAGGTAAAATTTTTAAATAAAATACTATCGTTTTTATTGTGAAGAGCAATAGCATAAGCGTTCAGATTTTAAATGTTTTACATTTTTTTTACCCATACCCAAAAAAAGCACTATTTATGTATTACTAAGTTAGACACATTAAATAAACACAGTATTAGATTTAAACATTGTGAAAAACATCAACAGTACACTTACTTGTTTTCAAATGCAACTGTTATTGAATCTTCATGTACATCCTTTACAAATGCCTGTATGAAAAAAATAGTACAATTATGGATAGCGCCTATAGTTTAAAAATATTGCCATCTTAAAACTTATTTTTTCCACTGACACCACTGAAACATAAAAAATTAAGTCTGTTTTAAAATCAGCTGCTCTCTCTAATTTTGCAGTATTTTCCTAGAAGATGGCAATATAGAGACAAAGTTGCTGACATCTTTGTACTCCCCTGGTTTATGGGCACCACACAGTACATTGATATGCTTATGCAGTACTCAAATCATACATGCACTATTTTCTTTTCACATCTTAAAAGGAACAGTGTGTAATACAAACAGAATGTATGAATGTTAAAAGCATTATGTTATGTTGCGTTAATAAGGTTTGCCTAAAATTCTACATTTCCTGTAGTTCTGACTGTAGAACTGTGGCGTAAATCAAAAATCCCAACAAATTTTTATTCCCCACCCCCATATCCCAGTACTAAGCTCTCTCAGCTCCCTCCCCATCTCTCTTTTCACCCCAAAACAAATTCCAGTAACACCAACAAGACCCAGTTATACTCAATTCACCCAAGCTTTAGCCAGATCCCCTTCAATCCTATTGCCTGGCGCTCAGCAACTCTGCCTTTCAAATTAATTCAAGTGGGACATCCTTCCCTCTATTTCCTCCCAAGGTGGTGGCTCTGTACATTTTTCATCCCTAAGATTCTCCTTTGGTATAAGAAGGAAAAGACTTTAGTGGGCCTACTGAACTGTGACTCAGGAAATCTGGATTCTATTCCCATCTCCACCACCAGCCTGCTGGGTGACCATGGGAAAGTATCTCTGCCTTTCCGTGCTTCACAGTGTTTCCGTGTCCCCATCTGTAAAATTATGATATTGATACTCATCACTTTTGTAAAGCACTTTAAAGATGTACTGATGAAAAGTGTTATATAAAAAGTTAGATAGTATTATTCAGAGCCTCCAGATAATCGTGGTTATGTGGAAGGGAGAGGGGTAGAAATTTTGAAATTTCTTCCACTAACTAAATGCTTACAAAAGAACTTTTGCAAGTGTCTAAAATAGAAATAAATAAACGTAATTGTGTCAAAAAACTATGATAATTGATAGGTTTTCTGCTTGCATGTGTCCATATAAGAAGTTGATTCATGTGTGTATTCAGGAGCGTAGATGGGGAAAAGGGACATGAATGAAAGGACTATGCTAGTTTGTTCTACTAGAAGTAAAGGTATTTTTAGCACATCCGTAAAATGAAAATAAACTAGATCATTGAAAGCGTTAACGATTATTTACACCAAATATGTGGAATATTTAATCTTCCCCCAATTTTGAGACTTCTAGTGAAATGAGGGGACACTTTTATACTTCAGATTCCATAGTAACTTCACTTTTCTTCCAATATTTGTCTTTTAGAAAATACTCCCAAGTATTTTCTTACGAACAGAAGCACCTAAGTATCAAACAAGACCCTCAAGAGCGACTACTGCTAAAATGAAGCGCCATAGGTGTACATGAGTACAACCGTGGGTCTAGCAGGAAGTTCAATACTGACTCAATAACCTGCAATGAACTAATAATCTCTTTTGAGCTGAGGTCAATGCAAAGTGAAAAAGAGCTCCTTTCACAGCATGCCCACCCTTTAAAGCACTCAAGGAACATTAAAGGAAGCATTAAAGTTATTTATATCGAAGTACCTTCAGAAAGGACACAAATTGGTTATAAAATTGGGCCATATCACTTACAAAGCCTCCCTTTCTATACATACCAAAATTACAGTTAATATTTTTCTCTGGCATGACAGAAAACAAATCTAACATCAGAGCTCAGCGTCTCACACATGTTAAGATAGGTACAGAAATAGTATTTATTTAAAACAACAGAACTTTAGGTTCACATACACCCATGCAGGTATTGCAAATTTTGCATACATCTCATATCCCTCTTTCCTCTGTCTTGGCTTATGATAAGCTCAGGGCCGCAGCAATTAAGGATATGCACTTGACAAATATTAGGATAGACTTGCCCCATTCTGAAACAGTGAACACATTTTCAAATGTTTGACATGTGCAGGTCTGAACCAGCTATTGATCTAGATATTAACAGACATGGATGCCTTGACATCTGAAGTATACTGCAATTACTACCAAACATTTTGTATAAACTTATAATTCTGCAGAAAGGCAAAAGAGCAGGTCTATGTACTATTAGTAATAGTCACCTATGCAAAAGCAAAGATAATCTTATCAAAATTATCTGATTACATCATGAAAATATACATCTTAAATCAAGAGCTGCAAACTAGTCTTGAGGGGAAAAGTAAGAATGACAGATGCTAGTGCCAGCAGGAAGAACTTGAACTTCTTAATTAATCTTTTTGGTTTTCTTTGAACCATAACAGGATGAATGCTATATGTCTTTTTTAGTATGAAGAAACACTCTGAGTAGAAGTCTTTCCCTTTACAATGCTAAGCACTTCACCATCTTTAAGGACTCCTGAAGCTGTTCTAAGCACTGAACATGGTCCGTGAAAAATACAGGAAATGGCATGGAGTGAACTGGGATAGGGTTGGGTGGGTAGCAGAAAGAGTAACTGGCTCTTCTATCCACACTCAATAATTGCCAGAACAATGTGTTAATTCCACCACATCCCATAAGGAAACGGCCCAAATGGCCCTAGAAAGGGAATTACAGAAAGAAGGGTAGTCAAATTGAAGACAAGCTCTGTGTTCTTAAAACAATCCACCAAATGTTTTGTTTGGAAAAAGTGAAGGTCACATGAGCAACTAATTAGGACGATAACCTTTGGAGGGATGTTTTTCCCTTTCTTCTCATAGCCTTTAGTCTGAAGTTCCAGTAGATTGAATGGTAACCCCCTGCCATAGTTACTGTCTGTGGTAGCAGAAAGAGGAGGTTGTTGAACCTTTCTAGCTTGGCTGAAGATGACTCAGAGATTGTGCAGAGGATTTAGCATCAATTATTTTCTAAGAGTCTCATCTGTTTTCTTACCATACAAATTTTCCACAGAAAGGAAATCTTCAATGTGGCTTGAGCCTCCACCAAGAGACATGAATGCTTAAGCCAGGAACACTGATGAAGAGCAATACCCAGATGCAACTGCTCTTGCTGTGATGTCCAATGAAGCATGAAGAGTATGTGTGGATGCCACATCTCTCTAATGTCTATCACTGTCTTCCCCTGTTCCTCTATCAGATGGTCCAGAGGAAAAAGCACCTAATCCCAAAGCTGATATAAAGTTAAATGTTGAGTGTACCTGCACAACAGCAAGCACTGTTGAGAATTATATGAATTGGTATGAATCAATTCAGTTCATACCTGGTTTAAAAGAGTTAGTCATGGGAATAAATTCAATTAAAAATTAGGTTTTGCCACAGCATAAACAAGCAGCTCCAGCTAAGTTATGATAGTCTGAATTTTTTTTCTTTAATTTTCAGTATTATAGAACTTATAAAGAGAAAAATGCTTGACAAAATATTTTAGCTGGGACCACAAAACCTCTGCCCAAGCACAGAATGGCAGGGTTTCTTAAAATGCATGTCAGCTTAAACACAGCAGTATGATATACACGGTACATGTACTGATGTACTAATATGTTAAAAAATGAAGAGTTTAAGTCTAGTTCCAAATTTCAGTGGCAGTGGGGCCATGGAGGATAGTAACTGATGCATTCTAGTGCAAGGAACTAATAAAATCCATTCCCATTGAAAACAGAGTAGGTAGGCTTTGCGAGAACAGTGCAGAGAGAGTTTCCACACTGTTCACAGATCAATAAGTTGCAGGGATGGATTGGGAAAACTGGAATATAAAGATGCAGAGATATGTATATCTCAGGCTCATAGGTGTATGGGTAAGGAGGGATGGCAGACTAGCCTGAGCAAACATGCATGACAGATAGCAGAGTGTGAAACATACTAAAGGTAGAGGGAGACTAAGATGAGGGAAAACAGGGAGAAGATAAAAGGTTGGAGTAGATATAACATCAAGAGGAATGATGTTTAGAAAGAAGTTAGGGGAGGGAGGAACAGAGCATGAGAAAAACATTTAGATCATTATTAGTGGCCGTATCAATTTTTTTTTTCCAGAAGTTCATGAGCAGAAAGGTTTGCCCTTACTGTCATAGAGCACAAAAACAGAAAGCGCATAATAAATAACTAAAGTTGTTCACTCTACCCTACATGAAAAACTTAAATGTGGTGCACTTTCATCATGGCAACTGAATAACATTAAATCCCTGAGCTTCACACTAGTAACATCAATAAAATAAATAAATAAAACCTGTCCCTGCAACATATTGTGATGTTACGAGGTCTCAAATATGTCAACATTCCCAAACTCTGCAAAATAAAGCTTTACTTTCAGTGATCCAAATAGTATGGCCTAAATTTCATTATTAGTCATTTTACAAATGTAAATGTTATGCTACTGTAAACACCAATATATTTATTATTTCAGTGCTCAAGAGTAGGCAAATGAACAATTAAAGATATGGTACCTGTCCCAAGGAGTTTAAAGTGTAAAATCAGATGTAATAACTGGAGATCAGAAGAGGGTAAGGGGTCCAAGAGAAAGAGAAGAGCAGAGATAAAGGTTATAGTAAGAAAAATGGTCAGTTACTCAGTATGGCATATGCACATATTGACCATACTATTACATTAAGTGTTAGGGGGGTTAAATTTATCATTTAATTCGCTGTTCATGGATGGCTGAAGTACTTTTTTTTCTTCAAAGGAATCAAAGAGAAAAGTGAGCCAATTTGGCTAACAAGCCTGGGAAAGGCATTCCACATAAGAGTAGCAGAATGGCAAAAAGTCACAAAGAAGCAGCAGGGGAAGGAAACAAAGGGAATGTCCAGGCTGGCACCATTAGAAGGATGGAGGGGATGGGAATTGACATAAACGGAGACAAGGTTGGAGATATCTGTTGGGGATGAATTATGTAACCTTGAAAGAAAGGACAAGGAACTACAATGGGGAGCCGGGGGGAATTCTGCAGGATGTGACGGGATTAAAACAACAAATGACAAAGATGATTTTAACATCAGCAGTATGGATGGAGACAAGTTAAATATCCAGAAATCCAAAATAAAAACTGTAGTCATTGAGACAATGGACAAGCAATTGAACCATTGGGAAATTTTAAAAAGGGGCAGATTTTAATAATGTTATGGAAAAAGAAATGGCAAGATTTGGCCACAGACAGGAAGTGGATGGAGAGGTCAAAAATGGATCTACATTGCAGACTGACAGGATGCTAATAGTATATCAACAGCAAGAGATAATGGAAGAAGTGGAGTGTCTTTCAGGGAATATCCTGACTGCTTTTCAACCCCACTTGCACAGGATTGATCCCATTAAACAGCTGCATACAACATTTTCTTATCTAATTACAATAATTGAATATGCTCACAGTATATCCTAAGTGGTTTTTTAAGTGACCTCTTTGGTCCTTGCAACAGAAGTCCCAAAGACACACCTACTTTAGGAGAAAAACTTAGCCACTTTTAATCAACATATTATGTTGGTATCAATTTTACATGTGAGACTAATATTATGGGAGATGGGATTAAGCAATAATAGTTTTATAATGCATTTAAAGATTATGAACACAGTAAAAGACCTAACACTGGTAATTTTCAGTAAAACTAAAAAAAAACTGAAACAAGTACACTACTGAATGTCTTACTTTGTATATTGTATTGTGCCTTCTACTGCATTTGTATTCATTACAGAAAAATACTTATGGATAGGCATCATGCTTTTCAAGATTGAACATAGAACTGGAAGCCAAGAACTCCTTAGTTCTAAATCATATTTCTGTCAATAGCTCAGGGAGCAGCCTTCAACAAGTCACTTATCCTAATTTTGTAGATAGGGTAATAAAAATTATCTACCTACTTCGTGGAGGTGTTAAAGGGCATTAATATTTGTACGATTCTTTGAAAATATAAAGTACTAAGATATTATACTAAAATCAGTTCTCTAATATACTGTAGAAAAATTAACTATAGATATATTATCAGCATCCTTTATATTTTCTGTATGTAACTGAAATGAACACAATTTTCTAAAACTGTCACTGTCCTCAAGTGCAATTTTTACTTCTTAAAGTACGTTGACAGGGAATAAATGTTTAGAGGGAAGGACATTAAAACATCACCAATTATTTTGTATATCAGGCTGCAGAACAAGTGGGTTAAACCCGATTAATTTGTTCCCTAGTATAAATTTTCCATTAGATAACGCCCCACACTGAAACACACAAAATTCAAAAACTGTAAGTGTACTTAAGTATTCCTCTCTTAAAATAAAAGAACACTGTACAGCACACATATATTAGTGATGTCCATGTGATGAAATGCATTTATCTTGCATCTTTGACTATTTTACCTGCACTATGCCCCTTAACGCCATATCAGCCAGCACTTAACATTTTTAACCTTCCAAAGAGATTCAGGTCCAAGCCACAAAAGTCAGGCTGATTTCAAATATGCCTAAAGTTCATAGATTTTCAAAAACTGAGGTTTTGGGTCAGGCTCTTCTCCAGCTACAAACCTCTGAACAGCTTTAAAACAGCCACTGAAAAAGAAATATACACACAACGTAGTGTAAAAAACGCTTTCTATCCACAAACATGGAACATCCACCCACAATTGAACGGGTCTGAGTGACAATATTAGATCTGGGACCAGCAACTGTTCTAAGTTCAACATCTCATGTCAACAAGGATCTCTAGAAATAAGCATCCTACATTTCAGATGTGCTGGGCACTCTCAGCTCCCATTGCAATGTGAATAAGAGCTCAGAGTGCTCATCACTTCTGAAAAAAACAGGCCAGAGAGCTTTACCCATTTGAAAGCTGGAAATCCTACCTTTTAAATGTGATTTGGTACTCGTTTCTAGCTAGGACAAGCTATGAGGTATCTGCCCTTAAATTTGTGACAGTAAGATTTATAAAACCTATTTTAGATCATTAAACAGTGTGTATACTGAAGTAAATATTAGATGCCAAACAGACCAAGGCCCCACTGTAATAGACACAGCACAAACAAAAGCTTCCCCAATTTTAAGTTACCTTCTCCCCCTCCACTAATACAACTGGTATTAAAAACAACCTTGGCTTCGTAAAGGGATAAAAAATATCCAACATTTTTAAAAGCTCTCCAGAATATTACTAAAACATTTTATTTTAATATATATGGCATAAAAGTAGTATTACTAATAGCTGGTATTACTGATATGATGGTACTACTGACCTTCATTTGGAATGACCTAAATAATTCTTTGTAAGCTTTGCCACCATAAATAACATGGCCATTCCCTAACTCATGCCAGTAAGTGTCTTTATCCTTTGTCTTGTACTCCATACATATTAGCATGTATCCTGATTTAATGTATTTACAGTATTTTTGCTAAGGGTTTTCCAATCATAGTGAATTAAGGTGACTTTATAGTACTAATTTTAGGATGATCACTAGATATTAACATACCATAAAATGAAATGAGATGATGAACAGTTTTACAATATTATAACTCTAGAGGGATCCATCAAGATGCTGTTTAAATACATTTCTTATTTTCCCATTGGGATAGTCTTGTGTTTAAGCTGTTCTGTTCCTGGCGCCCATCACAAACTTAACATGATGTTAGGCAAGCCAGTTCATTCAGTGCCTCAGTTTCCCCATCTGTAATATAGGGATAATACTGACATCTGACAGGACAGCATGTAAAATTAATCAATAAGTGCAAGGGGCTCAGATATTATGGTAATATAAAGAGGCTATAACTAGATTGGATAAACTATGACTTTTCTGTTAAATACTAATCCTTAAACATTTGAGAATAACTTTCTATTTAAGAACTGGTTTCTACATTTATAATATATGTATTGTTTCCTCTAAGTAACCTTTGGGTCAGAGTTGATCATTTTGCTTGCCATTTTAAACCTTTCTTATTTACCCTTCCTATTTGCTAAAGAGTTTATATGAATTCTAAATTATAAGAAAAATATAATTCTCTGTTAAGAGAAATGTTTGTAAAATAATCTGGATGTACTAAATGATATTCACATTTAGTAAACAAACTCTGAGTTTATGGAACAGAGTAAGTTATGAACCAACGAAACCTTTCATTCATCATCATACACCTAACTTGTTCTGGGACCAGAAATGTTGGTAATATAAAAATATATATTTTTATATATCAGGTGATCAAGTAACCCAGCACATTTTATTTTATTTCTCTAGTGTAAAAAAAAAATAAAAAATTGAAGGGATCATGAAATTTACAATATTTCTCAAACTGAGAACTTTCTGCACTGATCTCATTCAAATAAAGTACATGAAATTGGCTTTATTTCTTCTCAGTAATCTTGTCACAGCAGTATATACTTTTAATCAGTTACTAACCAGAGAGAATATATGTTTTAAATGACCTCATTCTACAAAGCCTGCCTACTGTATATAATGTATTTAATTACTGGTACACAACTAGATACAAAACTACAGTCATTTAAAAACCCTACATCTTTAATTCCTAAAATCCATACTTCATATTTTCAGTTATCTTTTGAACAATCATCAACCCCATAAAGAAAAGAAAGAAAAGAAAAAAGGGACTTTTGTGAGTGCTCAATATTTTATTTCCTGGTACCTATATACAGATCTGGGATTTCAACTGGAACACTGCAAACCCAACAGATGCTCTATTTAGCACTCATAGTCTCTTCTCACTATGAAAACACATGAGATGGCACCAATTATTAAAACATCCCCCTCCAGATATTTTAAGGAAAAAAACCAAAGATTTTAAACAGAATGAACTTTTAAAAACCTGTATATATTTGCATCATTTTAGATCACTAGAACTCAATATTATCTAGGTCCCTGAGCTTCCTTCCTACCTCTTTCATGCTATAATATGTGAAGAACTATTCAGTTCTATCCATCTCCAGTTTATTAACAAACACAGGACACTACTGAATACTAGGCCCAATTCTTGAAGGCACTAAGAACATTCAACACCCATATGAATGGAGTGCTCAGCACCTTGCAGGAACAGACCAGGCCCATTATGGTTAACTATATTTTGACAAAGCAACAAAGGGTCCTGTGGCACTCTTTGAGTCTCAAAGGTGCCACAGGACCCTCTATTGCTTTTTACAGATTCAGACTAACACGGCTACCCCTCTGATAGTTGTATTTTGACAAAGGCCTGAATCCACTATAGTTGACTCTAATAGGAACAGGACCTAACCCAGTTTTACTAATGGTTTGGTGGTTTTTTTTAATCTTCTGGATCACAGACCATTACAACCCAAACGATGACCTATTGTATACTGACCAATGCTCATTTCATGTAACAACAGGGGCAATACTAGCCGCTGTAACCATCAACAGGAATAGCTGGCAGTGTGTGTGTCTCCCCGCTCAGTGAAGGCTCTCCCCAACACCCAACACACACCCGCCACCACGTATACATCAAATAGGCAAAACCCCATTTTCAATGGGAGCCGTATTGGTCAGTAACGTTTCCAGGAACTCGGGGCAGGCCTGAAGGCCAAGGGATGCTCCAACCCAGGTCGGGACGGGCATCCCCGGCCGCGGCATTAGCAGCGCCACTGGGGGGGGGGGGGGGGGGGGGGGGGGGGTTTCCCCCCGAATGCCCCGTTAACGAGCTTCCGGGGGCCCGCCCGGCAGGGGCTCGCCGGGGTAGGCCCCTCGCGCTGAGGCTCTACTCGGCCGCTGATCCCCGCAGCGCTAGGAGGGGAGCAGCCCCAGCCGTGCCCCCTTCATCTTCCCCGCACCCCGGGAGCGGCGAGCCCAGGCCTCCCTACCCCCACAGGGCGAAGGTCTCATAGGCCCGAAGCCTCCGGGCCCCTGAGCTCCCTCGGTCCAAGGCGGCTTCCCTCCTCCGTCCCCCTCCCCTCAGGTACGGGGCGGGAGGAACCGGCTCTCCCAGGCCGCTGTCTAGCCCAGGCCTCTCTCCTTTCCTCATAGGCGGGAGGAGCCGCCGCCTCCTGCCCAAGCCCCCCCCCCCCGCGCTCCCCCCGCGGAGGCCCGGCCCGGACGCGTGGTACCTTGTAGAAGGCCCCATTGGAGCCCCGCACCTCCACCACCAGCTCCTCCATGTTGTGCCGCGGCGGCTCGGTGCGGGATGCCCAGGCCCGGCACCGCCTCTCTCGCTCGGCGGGAGGGGGGAGGGGAGCCGCGGTTCGCTCCGTAACCGGACGGGTGGGGGCGGGGGCTCGTCGGCTCCGTTCCTCGCCCGCGCCTGGCCGGAAATGAAAGCGAAACGGTCGCCACCCGGCGGCGCGCGGGGAAGAAGGGAGAGGGGCGCCCGCTTAGAATGTAAACATTAAACCCACATCACGTGACGGGCTCCGACGGAGGGGGGGAGGGGCGGGGAATTAACTCGCGCGAGCACACACCCCGCTCGCGGCCACCTAACGGCCAGCCGGCCGCACCCCGCCCTCACACACACACACACACACAGGCGCGCTAGCGGCGGCAAGCAACCTAACCTCACGGCGCTACGGCGCCCCGCCCGCGCCCTGAGCGACTGCCTCGCCACCCAATGGCGGTACGCCATCGACGTGTGCGGCGGCCAATGGGAACGCCCGCTGAGGAGGCCCTGTGACTCGGGAAGGCGCGGGTTACCATGGCTTTCAAAGGAGCCCCTCGGCTCGGTGACCGGCCCGGCTCTCCGGGGGGGCCTTGCGTCGAAGGAGAGGGGCGGGGGGATAGTCCAGAGAAATCCCGGTGACGGGGGGGCGCGTGGGGGAAGGGCGGCTGGTGATGCGGCCGCCCGGAGGGAGGGGACGGCTAACGGGAGATGGCGGCTGAGGAAGGAGGCGTCGCTGTGGAGCCGCACGGCTGGTGAAGCGCCGTGTCTGTGCGGGGGAGCCCGGGGCTAGGAGAAGGCCCTTTGCAGCACCTCGGGCGCGTGGACTGATAAGGGGGTTCGCACTTCCGGTTTGGCCTGAATTAAACCCTGGCAGGTGCTGTTAAGGCCCTGATGGGGCTTTCACCCCCTCTCAGTGCCTCATGGAGGGGGGACCCCGAGTCTGGTCTCTGCCATTTCTCAGGGGCTGTTTCTCCGTCTGGGATAGTTCAAAATGTTCCGCAGATCAAATCAGCAAGGGATTGTCAGGAGCCGCTGTTCCATACAGGTGGCGTTGTTGGGGAACAAAGTGGTAGTGGTGTTAAGTCATTTCCACTCTCGTTGCTTGGATGTTAGTTGGGAGCACAACACATGGATATGTTTAATACAAACTGCATCCCAAAATAGTAGGTAAAAATGTATGCCGACTGTTCAAGGCAAATAATGTCTGTTGCTTCCACAGAGCTTGACTGTACACAGATGGTCTGGAGGAATCTTCGTGACTTAGGGGATATGGTCTTGGTGCTGTTCAGTAATCCTACATCAAGACAATCCGTCTTGATAGTACAGAAATCTCATGTTTTGCAAATATTCCTTTTGATTCAATGGCTTCCTTTGAGAGTTACAGAAATACTGTCTCTGTCTTGTCTTAGTGCTGTATCTGATTTTACCTCCTACAAGCTGTAGGATTTATTTAAAAGTGTAGGGTGTGCTGTTTAAATTATGTACAATAGAACCTCAGAGTTATGAACACCAGAGTTTCGAACTGATCAGTCAACCACACACCTAATTTGGAACCGAAAGTACACGATCAGGCAGCACCAGAGACCCCTCCCCCCCTCAAAAAAAGGGAGATACATTTAACCCAATACGGTAGTGTAAGCTATTAACAAAAGGGAAAGTTTAAAAAAAAATTCACAAGGTAAGGAAACTTTCTGTGCCTGTTTCATTTAAATTAAGATGATTAAAAGCAGCATTTTTCTTCTGTATAGTAAAGTTTCAAAGCTGTGTTAAGTCAATGTTCAATTGCAAACTTTTGAAAGAACAACCCTAATGTTTTATTCAGAGTTACGAACATTTCAGATTTCAGAGTAGCAGCCGTGTTAGTCTGTATCCGCAAAAAGAACAGGAGTACTTGTGGCACCTTAGAGACTAACAAATTTATTAGAGCATAAGCTTTCGTGGACTACAGCCCACTTCTTCGTCTGTAGTCCACGAAAGCTTATGCTCTAATAAATTTGTTAGTCTCCAAGGTGCCACAAGTACTCCTGTTCTTTTTGCGAACATTTCAGACTTACAAACAACCTCCATTCCCAAGTGTTTGTAAGTGAGGTGCTACTGTACTTTGGATGTACATGCACAATAGGGCCTGAAATTTGATTTATAAATATTAAATGAGACACTCCATTCACATTCATCCAGGGGAGAAGGGAGAACCAGCAGCCAGAGAGGGAATAATTTGTTTTTTTTCAGCAATACATGGCTTGTGGGCTTAATTTTAGAGTAGGTTGGGCAAGGTACTTGCTTGCAATTTGGCCATCATAGTAACAAGGATCTAGTATTTAAAAAATAGGCTTTTAAGGATTATTAAATCAGCTATTAATATTAGCCTCCAGATAACATGGCGATATAGGTGAATTATAAATAGGTTATATAAAACCACACTAAAAGCACATTAAGATTGCAATGTAAAGCACTCAAACGTTAGGAAATGCCAGAAGTAAGGTTGCATGAGTGTAAGCATTATGACAGTCTTATTACATTGATCACATACTATTTGCGGCATTCTGTTGTTTTTTCTGCTAAAACACAAGAAGAAAAGGAGGGAAAAAAACCTCAACTATTTTGATAAGAGTTTTTTCCAGAACATTTAAGTTTGTCATGGTTATGACTTCTGTGACAAAACTTTGACTCTCTCACAAGTTTTTGCACAAAAGTCATGCATTGAAATCCTGGCCCCTTTGAAATCAGTGATAAAACTGTTGATGTCTGTAGGTCCAGGATTTCACCCATTGTCTCTTTCATCTTAACCAGCCTGTTCTTGAACACAACACTTCCATGAATGTTTACAAATTTCTGTGTATATACTCAGTGTAGCATGCAGGCAGGGGGTAGTTGTTGATATTCAACATTTAAATATTTTATTAAAAGATTTAAACAAATTTTGATGTAAAAATGTTTAATATCTCATGAGAAACAATGTTTACCAGGACTTGTCTTTTTAAACTAATTTGTTTTGTCATGCTGAGATGGATTTGGAATTGTCTGTAACTTATGAATATTAGGTCATGACCTAGTTACTGTAATGTTTACTGTCTGTCTATATTGAAGGACTTTAAAAAGAACTCTCTGGTAAGCTCATCTCTCTCACCAACAGAAGTTGGTCCAATAAAAGATTACATCACCCACCTTGTCTCTCTGCATATAATATTTCAGTAGCAGGATTGTTAGGAAATGCACTCAGGAAGGGAGAGTCAATCCTGATATACTCTTCTCAGGAAATACCTGAGGGACAATGCAAGGGCCATTCACATTGATGCAGAGACTCAGCCTGTTCCTGGTTTTCCTATGAGTAACTCTCGGGTATCAAACGATACAGGTGAGCTGAAAGAGAGCATGTGAGAGGTTAGACCCATCAGGAGGACGGTTAGACTCTAGGTAAGATACACAGGCATCTAGACTTTTTTGTTATAAAATCCTTTTCCCCCTTATGCTGTGCTTTATTCCTAAGATTTAATTAACAAGACTTCTGTGTTAAGGCTCTTTTGGGTCACTAAATCTCTAATTATAGGCTCCTGAAAGGAAGAACTGCGAGTTTCTGAATCCATTTGGACCTGTTTGGGTATGCAGTGTATTGTAGCTCAGGGCCTGGTCTGGGAATCATAAGAACGGCCCTACTAGGTCAGACCAAAGGTCCATCTAGCCCAGTGTCCTGTCTTCCAACTGGCCAGTGCCAGGTGCCCCAGAGGGAATGAACAGAACAGGTAATCATCAAGTGATCCATCTGCTGTTGCTTATTCCAAGCTTCTGGCAAACAGGCTAGAGACACCATGTGATTCTACCCCTTGAATGGTAAAAGTACAAAGTCTAACACTTAAGCAGCTGCACTGAGAGACCAGAGAAGGATCAGAGGAGCAGCTAGCCTGTAGCCATTACACACGGATTTTCTCATCTCTGTCTTTGACAAACAATCAGCCTCTGTCACTAAAGGCCAACTTGTGGCCCCATAAATGAGGCACAGTGGGACAAATATTTGACCTTTGCTGTAACTCTTATTTTAATTGTATAATAAAAAATAGATTATAAAGACATTTTAAAATAAAGGTTCTTTTTCAGTGAGACCTAGGGGTAATCCTATATATATACACACACATTTTGTGTTGCCTTAACATCAGGATTACATAGAGCATCGCATTGGGAGTCCTTAATATTCAAGTTCAAAGTAACTGTTCTTATGACATGTCTTTTATCAAACTACTGTATGTGCTTGTAATATAGTGTAAAAAAAGCTGCAGTAGGTCAGTAGATATAGAACTATATGATATCCTTTTCATTGCTGTCTTTTAATACTGCCAGTCTGTTTACAAAAATGGACTGAAACAAAGCATGCATAGTTGGGAATAGGTTTTATGGGGTGTCTGAACTTTTGTGTTCAGCTGTCACTTGCAACAGGTAAATGTCAGGCCATAAAGACAAGAATGAGAAGTTTGTATTTACTTATAGTTGCATTACTGACTGTACTTGAACAGAGTTGGAATAAATTGTTCATACTTAGTAGTGGGAGACAGATTTTTTGTGTGTGAACATGTTTTCTGCATTTGACTGGTGATTTAATCTGACTACATATTTATTCTCTTATTTGCTTTTCCACTACAATTTGTGACTTCCTTTCAGATGTGAGGGGAGGAATCTATTTGTATGAATATTGCTATTCATGAATGAACATGTGTGCAAACATTGAATTTTTGTGTGAATGAGTTTATTTGCATGAGAAATGCTGTGAATCCATCCTTATCTTTTTACCTGGTATCCCCTCTGAGATTACTTACTACATGTAGGACTCTGCCAAAAGAAAGTCAAAACTAATAAAACTGGTATTTGGACCATGTAGCCAGGATCTGTACTACTTGTATAAAAGAGGACAGGAAAAGATGTTAAAATGTCTTAAATTTCTAGTCCAGCTAATCTCCACCCCCACTCTGAAGTGCTGCTGTCTCTACCAGAAATTCTTCCTTAACACTTGCTAGCCTGTGAATTTATCCTCTTGGCTTATGAGACGCTCCGTGGAAATTTCTCTTTTTTGCTTTTTACCACCTTTCCCCTTCTCAGAGAAAAGAAACTCTCCCTGCAGTTTGCAGAACACCAGCATGAGGCGCCCACCATCAGTCCCATTACTACAGAACATTCAGATTCCACTCTTCTGTCTCTGTGAGGGCAGGCCTTCAGTTGCTAAGGAACAGTCTAATTCCAAAACATTCCCTCCCTTATCTTGTTAAAGATATATTACCTAAAACATTCTACTAGCATTTCCTTTACAATGTGGCTATCGCCTACTAATTAAACATCTTTATTAAACAGTAAATCATGCACATTGGCATATGAAAGCTATACCTTCAAAAAAAGTAAACATTTGTGTATGTATCTAAAGAGCTTTCCAGTTAATCTAAGAAATGCACCATTATGCTGCATGTTTTGACTCCTGTTCTCAATTATGGGGCTCAAGTGAGACATTTAAAAATAGATCTAAAGAAAATGGAATGGTATAAGCTAGGGCTGGCCAACCTGAGCCTGAGAAGGAGCCATAATTTACCAATGTACATTGCCAAAGAGCCACAGTAATACATCAGCAGGCCCCCAACTCCAAGTGCCTCCCGCCCACTGGCAGACCTGCCAATCAACACCTCCCTCCCTCCCAATCAGCTGTTTCATAGCATGCAGGGGTGGGGGGAGAGAGAGGAGTGAGGGCACTGCAGGCTCAGGGGAGGGGGCAGGAAAGGGTGGAGTGGGGGCAGGGCCTGTGGCAGAGCCAGGGGTTGAGCAGTGAGCACCCCCGGCACATTGGAAAGTTGGCACCTGTAGCTTCAGTCCTGCAGTTGGTGCCTATACAAGAAGCCACATATTAACTTCTGAAGAGCCACATGTGGCTCCAGAGCCAGAAGTCGGCCACCCCTGGTATAAGCCTTTAGGTGCAAGGACATCCTAACACAGGTAATAGAATTTCTGAGGCCTGGTCTACACTACGGGTTTAGGTCGACTTTAGCAGCGTTAAACCGAATTAAGCCTGGACACGTCCACACAACGAGGCCCTTTCTTTCGACTTAAAGGGCCCTTTAAACCGGTTTCTTTACACCACCTCCGACGAGGGGATTAGCGATAAAACCGGCCTTTGCGGGTCGGAATTGGGGTAGTGTGGACGGAATTCGATGTTATTGGCCTCCGGGAGCTATCCCACAGTGCTTCATTGTGACCGCTCTGGACAGCGCTCTCAACTCAGATGCACTGACCAGGTAGACAGGAAAAGACCCGCGAAGGTTTGAATTTCATTTCCTGTTTGCCCAGCGTGGAGAGCACAGGTGACCACGCAGAGCTCATCAGCACAGGTAACCGTCATGGAGTCCTCCCAGGATCGCAAAAGAGCTCCAGCATGGACCGAACGGGAGGTACGAGATCTGCTCGCCATATGGGGAGATGAAGCAGTGATAGCTGAACTCCGTAGCAGTAAAAGAAATGGAAAAGTATTAGAAAAGATCTCCAAGGCCATGAAGGACCGAGGCCATAACAGGGACACACAGCAGTGCCGCGTGAAAATTAAGGAGCTAAGGCAAGCCTACCACAAAGCCAGAGAAGCAAACGGAAGGTCCGGGGCAGAGCCGCAAACTTGCCGCTACTACGCGGAGCTGCATGCGATCCTAGGGGGTGCAGCCACCACTACCCCAACCGTGTGCTATGACTCTCTCACTGGAGAAACACACAGGGAAGACGGTTCGGGGAACGAGGAAGATGACGATGGAGGTACTGTAGGTAGCTCACAGCAGCAAGGAAGCGGAGAAACCGGTTTCCCCAACAGCCAGGATCTGTTTGTTACCCTGGACCTGGAACCAGTAACCTCCGAACTCACCCAAGACCCTCAGGGCACACAGGAGACCTCTGGTGAGTGTACCTTTGTAAATATTTGTAAACATTACACATGGTTTAAAAGCAAGCGTGCTTAATGATTAATTTGCCCTGGCAATCGCGGCCAGTACATCTACTGGAAAAGTCTGTTAACGTGTATGGGGATGGAGCGGAAATCCTCCAGGGACATCTCCAGAAAGCTCTCCTTTATGTACTCCCAAAGCCTTTGCAAAAGGTTTCTGGGGAGGGCTGCCTTATCCCGTCCGCCATGGTAGGACACTTTACCACGCCAGGCCAGTAGCATGCAGAAATGTTCCCCGCTGTTAACCATGCGGTGGAGGGGAGGGGTGAAGTGATCATCCCAGAGAATCGTGTGTGTGTGTGTGTGGGGGGGGTGGTTTACTTGTGTTTGTGCCGCATGTTAACCGGGAAACTGCAGCCCCCTCCTTTTACATTGAAACCCCATTTTAAATGGACAACCCAATTCATCCTTGAGATGGGAAATGCGCTGCTGTTTGCAACCTTTCCCGCATGTTAAGAAGGTTAAATAAGCCAAAACACTGTGGCCTACGATGGCTGCCTGCAAGCCGAAATATGCGACCTTGTAATGAAAGAGTGTACCCATTGTTCCCTAAAATGTGTCTTTTTTAACCACCTCTCCCTTCTCCTCCACCAGCTGCAAATGTTTCTCCTTCGCAGAGGCTCGTGAACATTAGAAAGAGAAAACGTAAGACGAGGGACGAGATGTTCACGGAGCTGCAGATGTCCTCCCACGCTGATAGAGCACAGCAGAATGCATGGAGGCAGTCAATGTCGGAGATGAGAAAAGTCCAACATGAACGAGAGGAGAGGTGGCGGGCTGAAGACGATAGGTGGCGTCAGCTTGCAGACAGACGGCAAGAGGCAATGCTCCGTCTGCTGGAGCATCAAAGTGATATGCTCAAGCGTATGGTTGAGTTGCAGGAAAGGCAGCAGGAGCAGAGACCGCCGCTACAGCCCCTGTGTAACCAACAGCCCTCCTCCCCAAGTTCCATAGCCTCGTCACCCAGACGCCCAAGAACACGGTGGGGGGGGCCTCCGTCCACCCAGTCACTCCACCCCAGATGATCGCCCAAGCATCAGAAGGCTGGGCTTCAATAAGAGTTAAAGTTTTAAAATGCAGTGTGTCCTTTTCCATCCCTCCTCCCCCACCCATCCCTGCTACCTTGGCAATTATCCCCCTACCTCTGTAAGGAACTAATAAAGAATGCATGAATGTGAAAAAACAATGACTTTATTGCCTCTGCAAGCGGGAGGGGAGGGGAGGGTGGGGTGGGGTGGTTGGTTTACAGGGAAGTAGAGTGAAGCGGGTCGGGGGGGGGGTTGGAGGGTTCATCAAGGAGAAACAAACAGAAGTTTCACACAGTAGCCTGGCCAGTCACAAAACTCGTTTTCAAAGCTTCTCTGATGCGCACCGCGCCCTGCTGTGCTCCTCTAACCGCCCTGGTGTCTGGCTGCGCGTAATCAGCGGCCAGGCGAGTTGCCTCAACCTCCCACCCCGCCATAAATGTCTCCCCCTTACTCTCACAGATATTGTGGAGCGCACAGCAAGCAGCAATAACAATGGGGATATTCTTTTCGCTGAGGTCTGAGCGAGTCAGTAAGCTGCGCCAGCGCGCTTTTAAACGTCCAAATGCACATTCCACCACCATTCGGCACTTGCTCAGCCTGTAGTTGAACAGGTCCTGACTCCTGTCCAGGCTGCCTGTGTATGGCTTCATGAGCCATGGCATTAAGGGGTAGGCTGGGTCCCCAAGGATCACGATAGGCATTTCAACATCCCCAATGGTCACTTTCTGGTCCGGGAAGAAAGTCCCTTCCTCCAGCTTTCGAAACAGAGCAGAGTTCCTGAAGACGCGAGCATCATGTACCTTTCCCGGCCATCCCACGTTGATGTTGGTGAAACGTCCCTTGTGATCCACCAGGGCTTGCAGCAGCATTGAAAAGTACCCCTTGCGGTTTATGTAGTCGGTGGCTTGGTGCTCCGGTGACAAGATAGGGATATGGGTTCCGTCTATGGCCCCGCCACAGTTTGGGAATCCCATTTCAGCAAAACCATCCACTATTGACTGCACGTTGCCCAGAGTCACTACCCTTGCTATCACCAGGTCTTTCATTGCCCTGGCAAATTGGATCACAGCAGCCCCCACAGTAGATTTGCCCACTCCAAATTGATTCCCGACTGACCGGTAGCTGTCTGGCGTTGCAAGCTTCCACAGGGCTATTGCCACTCGCTTCTCAACTGTGAGGGCTGCTCTCATCTTGGTATCCTGGCGTTTCAGGGCAGGGGAAAGCAAGTCACAAAGTTCCATGAAAGTGCCCTTACGCATGCGAAAGTTTCGCAGCCACTGGGAATCGTCCCATACCTGCAGCACGATGCGGTCCCACCAGTCTGTGCTTGTTTCCCGGGCCCAGAATCGGCGTTCCACGGTATCAACCTGCCCCAGTAACACCATGATTTCCACATTGCTGGGGCCTGTGCCTTGTGAGAGGTCTATGGCCATGTCAATTTCCTCATCACTCTCGTCGCCGCGCTGCAATCGCCTCCTCGCCTGGTCCGGGTTTCGCCTTGGCATGTTCTGGCTCTGCATGTACTCCAGGACAATGCGCGTGGTGTTCATAGTGCTCATAATTGCCGCGGTGATCTGAGCGGGCTCCATGATCCCAGTGCTAGCTATGGCGCCTGGTCAGAAAAAAGGCGCGAAAGTAGTATCTGATGGACCAGGAGAAGGAGGGCGGGAGGGAGGGAGGGCCGAGTGACGACATGGCGTACAGGTACAGGAACAGGGAGAAACACAAACAACTGTCACACAGAATGGTCCCCCCAAAGATTAAACTGGAAACCCTGGGCTTAGCAGGCCGTTGATTTCACGGAGGAAGGGGAAGCAAATGAACACAGAACAAATCTATTTTTTACATCTTAAGGTGGCAGCCGACGCTGCAGCATGAGTGACAGCCATACCAGTATGACGATGACGGATACCAATCATAATATGCCATCATCTGCCAAAAGGCAAGGGGCTGCTGCTGTGTAGCAATGCAGCCCCACGTCTGCCAGCCCCACGTCCGCCAGCACCCAGCATCGCCCTCGGCCTCTTCTGGGTGCTTAGCAGACAATATTGGGCAATTGGCAGAAAATAGTATATTATGACTGGTAACCGTCATCATCGAAACAGTAGCATGTCTGCCCAGGTGGCCATGATTGACAGCCATACCAGTACGACGACGACGGGTACCAGTCATAATATACCATCGCCTGCAAGGGGCTGGTGCAATGCAGCACTACGGCTGCCAGCCCCACGGCTATCACTCATGCTACACCGTCTACCGCCAAAAGGCAGTTAGCAGCTGCTGCTGTGTAGCAATGCAGTCCCACGTCTGCCGGCACCCAGAGGACATATGGTGACGGTGAGCTCAGCTGAGCTGAGCGGGCTCCATGCTTGCCGTGGTATGTTGTCTGCACAGGTAACCCAGGTAAAAAGGCGCGAATCTATTGTCTGCCGTTGCTGTGACGAGGGGGGAGGGGCCTGACGACATGTACCCAGAACCGCCCGCGACACTGTTTTGCATCATCCGGGCATTGGGATCTCAACCCAGAATTCAAAGAAAAGGCGCGAACCGCTTCTCGGCTCGAGCTGTGGCGCAAACGTAGTATCTGACGGCCTAGGGGAAGGAGGGAGGGGGGCCGAGTGACGACATGGCGTACAGGCACAGGGAATTAAAATAAAGAACGGTGGCTGTGCATCAGGGAGAGACACAAACAACTGTCACAGACTGGTCCCCCCCAAAGATTAAACTGAAAACCCTGTTGACGGAGGGAGGGGGAAGCAAATGAATACAGAGAAAATCTATTTTTTACATCTTAAGACGACGGTGCAGCGTGACTGATAGCCCTCGGCATCTTTCTGGGTGCTTGGCAGCAAATACTGGGCGGTGTATGACGATGGTCTTCAGGCCTATTGCACGAGCTGCTGCTCAGGGAAGACTCTGCTAACGTGCGATGACCCGACTTGTAATAGGCCGGCTAACAGTCATAATACACCATTTACTGCCAAAAGGCAAGCCCCACGGCTGCCAGCACCCAGATTGCCGATGAAGGCTACCAGTCTACTGCACCGTCTACCGCCAAAAGGCAGTTAGCAGCTGCTGCTGTGTAGCAATGCAGTCCCACGTCTGCCGGCACCCAGAGGACATATGGTGATGGTGAGCTCAGCTGTGCTGAGCGGGCTCCATGTTGTCTGCACAGGTAACCCAGATAAAAAGGCGCGAATCTATTGTCTGCCGTTGCTGTGACGGGGGAGGGAGGGGCCTGACGACATGTACCCAGAACCGCCCGCGACACTGTTTTGCATCATCCGGGCATTGGGATCTCAACCCAGAATTCCAAGGGGCGGCAGAGACTGCGGGAACTGTGGGATAGCTGTGGGATAGCTACCCATAGTGCAATGCTCCGGAAGTCGACGCTAGCCTCGTACTGTGGACGAGGTCTGCCGACTAGAGCACCTAGAGCATTTTATTGTGTGGACATACACAATCGGCTGTATACAACCGATTTCAATAAAACCGGCTTCTATAAATTCGAACTAATTTCGTAGTGTAGACATACCCTGAAAGACTTGGGAGAGGGATTCTCACTGATTGCAGTCTGTGTGGGAGCAAGTGCTAGCAGCAAAGGAAGACTTGATATAATCAAACAATTACTTAAAGGACCTGTGAAGCAAACAAGAGGAGATAAATGTAGGTAATATTTTCAGAGATTCTTCTGGTGCCAAGTGTAAACAAAGGGAGGAAGAATTTAATACAGAAAATCACATCACAGCTTTCCTGTGTCTTTTAGACCTCCTCCTAAAAAAACCAAACCCAAACCATGTTAGTCACAATGATTTTTGAAAGCAGCTGTCAGCTATGGTTCAGTTTAACACTGTTTGTGTGTCTGCCCTGCAGAATCCTGTTAAATAAATATGTCTTAATCTGAATCACACCATAAAAATGATTACACAGGCCTAGCTGACAGATACTCCTGTTCCTTATAAGAAAGGACAGAGACAGCCATTTGGATCCCAGACAGTCTGATTCTAGAGCACAGGGGGAAACACAATTATTGACTCCAAAATAGCTGGTTTCATAAACAAATGGTTTGTAACTGTGGGAGGGACTGTCTCCTCTTATGTAGTACCCATTGCATAGAATATCAGGGTTGGAAGGGACCTCAGGAGATCATCTAGTCTAACCCCCTGCTCAAAGCAGGACCAATCCCCAATTAAATCATCCAACCAATTTTTGCCCCATATCCCTAAGTGGCCCCCTCAAAGGTTGAAATTACAACCCTGGGTTTAGCAGGCCAATGCTCAAACCACTGAGCTATCCCTCCCCCTTCCTCTAAGTTCACACCTCTGATGCATGGTTTCAGGCTGTGAACTCAGAAAGAAAATTGTATTTGGTTACATTTGGTTCACATGTTTTCTTCATAAACATGACAGCTAGAAACCTACTTTAAAAACTCATTTAGATTCTGTATAAGCTGTTTGTGTCACATGGGCCATGCAAGTAGGCTAGGTTGGGCTAGGGGTTTGACACCCAGATTTAGAACAATGCTGTCCCTGCTAGCCATAATTTATTAGTCTCCCTTTACCATGGTGGTATTGATTTTATTTTTTCTAAAGCATGCAGAATAGATAAATGTATGATTTAGCTCTGACCATCAGCCACAAATGAGAATTTCACAACATTCCTTGAGCTGGAATGGAACCTTGCCATACTATTTATCTTCTTCCCTACCACCCTAACATTCATCACTTCTTATTCTGTCACCATTAACTAGTGAAAATATTTAATCCCTATCTTCCAACTTGCATATTTGCAGACAGTTGTTTTAGTCTTATTTTCTTCAAATGACATCTCTTAACCTTTCCTCATGGATCTTATTTTTCCAAATGAACATTTTTGTTGCTCTCTTTGAACGGTCTCTACTTTGTCCTTTTTTAAAATGTAGTGGTCACCATAGATTAGCACTTTATCAAAGCCACCTTTCAAAAGAAGACTGCTGTTTATTGACCCTTTTGAAACACACCCATTAAAACGCTTAGGGACTCTATCAAAATAGATCTTTTACAATAATTGTGTAAAGAGTGCTTCTCCCTTGACTTCTGTATGTGAAGTATATTGTGTGAAATGTTTTAAGTAAAATATATCCATACACTAAAGAAAGGAGTGGTAATATTTAATTAAAATACACTATAGTACCCCTTTGCTTTCTGAATTCTTCCATAGCCTCTGGCAGTTTTCCAACTCATCTACCTACTCCAGGTTATGGGCTTAATCCTGCAAGGTTCCTCATCTTCCATTCAAATCTGTGGCTCTGACAGTGCTCACAGGAATAAGTTCTACATTATTTTCTGGCACAGCACATTTGGACTACCTTGCTCTTGTCAGCAGGAATGGTATAAAAGACACCTGTTTTAAGGAATCTCTAAAGCACTTCTTGTTCAGTGGTGTCATCTCAAAAGGAGTTCTTTAGTATGTGAGAAAAGTTTCTTTTTAACCTTGCTCTAGGTTGGGGATGAGCTAAAATGCTATTTATCTTCAGACTCTGCACCTTTCCCAACATTCTTACACTGTGGTCTGTATGAAGAGACTTTTTTTATGGATCCAGGGTAAAGATGGAAGATGTAATATTACCCTCTTTGTTGTCATTCTGAAAAGCCAATGTTGATAGTTTGATTTTAAAGTGTTTGTCCAGTGGACAAGTTACTATATCTCACCTAAAGCAGAACTATTCAATAGTATCTCAAATATAAAACAAATATTTGTAAAATTAGAAATAGAGAAATAAAGTTCATGGTAATGGCTATTCTCTTCCAGGAAAACTTTTAACAAAAGGACCGGTACATGGAAAACGATATGCAATAGATATAGGTTTAGAAAAACTACTGTGAGTTCTTCACATAAGGGCCAGAGTAGAGCCCACTGTTGATGTGTACTTATCTCATGCATGCAATATCAGATTTAAAAATCTAACAGCAGTAGCCATTGGGGTTGCACACATGTCCTATGCTGCCTCATGCTCCAGTGCAAAGGGATGAAGGGTAGAGTGGCCATGACCCTCCCTCAGTTCCTTCTTAGTGTCTTTGGCAGCAAGATTGAACCCAGCGAGTGTCCAATGTACTGTTTTCTCCAAGCTTCAAACATATCTTCTGCTCTAGTTTTGTGGTGAGGAGGAACAAAAAACCCCACAAACAAACCAAAAAACCCACATCCCCTGTACAGTGGGGCCTCATGCCAACTGCTATGGTGAACTCTTAAACCATAAGAGTAGGGGTTTAAATCCTGTCTGAGCTGTGATCGACTCCTTCCTTCAGTTGATAGGCACAACAATGTCTTTTTTGTCTGAGGGACAGCCATAGCCCCTAAGGCCCCTTTTGTTCTTGCTCGGGTTGTTCTATTGCCTGGCATAGACAATTTATTTTTAAAGGATCATGTCTAATGCCTAAGTTTGGACAGTAAGGCTGGCTTTGGTCTAGTTTGAGTGAAATGTTGCCTTAGTGACCTTGTTATTAAGTCAACTTGTTTATAGGTGCTTTATAGCCACAGGATGTGCTTAAGTGGGAGAATATTACATGGAATGGAGTTACTGGCAGACAACGGATACATAAAATATGATATCAAGAGGCAATTAGAGAAAAACAGGCAAAAAAGTTCCTATGCAGAGAAACAGGTCAAAGTGACCCGGCCAGAGTATGTACGAGTGCCTAAGCAGTGGTAATAAACCAATCAAAAAAGAAATATTAACATGAATATAGCAAAGACAGCAAAAATTGTCATTCAAAGTTCACACGTGTCTTGTAGAAGTTACATAATGGTGACTGGAAAAGAGCTAATAAATATCTAATTTGGATGTGTATAATATGTGGAAGGTTGTAAGAGGCAGTTGGATTTCTCCTATGAAGTTCCATCATGACCCACCTGTGCTCCAGAAGAAGGTAACAGGCCACTGCTTTTTTCTCTGTCATTTCTTACTTTAATAATAATTGTAATCACAAGGAATGATTGTGGTTAAAATCAAGGTTTGAATTAATAAACCGAGTGTCTCAGACCTGAGTGTGGCATTCTCATCAAAACTAGAGAGACATCTCAGGCTTTGTTTATGTACATTTATAACCCATTTTAAAAATGCCCATCCAGAGCTTTAGTCATCTTTGACATGGTTAAAAATACAATGCAAAGAAAGAAAACCAAGAGTTTCTCCTCATGAAACCAAATGCCAACAAGACCCTGCCTCAGTCACAAATGCCAGCCCTCATCACATCACTCCCTGGGCAAAAATATTAGCTTTTCAATGTTCCCTGAAAGTTAACACCTTTAGGCAATTTTGGACCAATGTGGATAGCAGGTCCCAAAACTGAGGGCTCTTCATAGGAGGATCCCTTCCAGCAGCTCCCTCTTTCATACCAAGGGGACTCCAGTTGGAGTGCTTCTGCTGACCACAACAATGAAAAAATACACCAGGTGATATGAGACCTGCTATAATCTGCACCAATTTCAGATGCTTTGTTTATTTGAAATGTGGTCCCAAATATAGTCTTTTGTAGTAATTTAATCTTGATGCGACAAAGGCTAGATTATAGTAACAAGGTTAGCAACAAAGCCACAGTCTCCAGGCCATATAAAATGTGGGGCTGGGAGGCAGTCTTCTTAGACATGATTATCCAATAGTACCTGTAAAAAGCAACAAAGGGTCCTGTGGCACCTTTGAGACTAACAGAAGTATTGGAGCATAAGCTTTCCTGAGTGAATGCCCACTTCAGACGCAAGTACCTGGACATTCAACAGTATTACATACTAGTCGCACAACCTTATGGACAGGATCCAAAATATTTCCAAGTGTCCCTAGGGAGGCACTAGACTCAAGCAGAGAAGACTTCCAAATGTTGCCCTGTATGCACCACATCAGACCATTCCATCCACGTCTGTTCAATTTTATCCTCCAGCCAGGTAACTTAAAACCTTTTGATACAGTATCTGACAAAATCCTAGTGTAAGCACAAAAAGCGCAAAGGAAAGTTGCTAGAGTTAATCTAACCAACAATGTTAGAAACAAAAATCCTACAGACGCCATTTGACACATGGGTAATGATTTTGTGTTCTCATTGCTCTAGGTACTCTTTAATTAAAAGATTCATTGCTCCTCATGTGTGCAGCTCCACTTCCACTTCTCACCCATTTCATACAATTACGCCTACAATAAGCTGGGGATTGGTATGCACTGGCTGGGCTTTATTTTGCCACAAATCCTTTTGTTGTATCAACATTGCTTCCCACCAACCGTTTTCAGTCTTTTTCAGCGTGCTGTGTCTTCCTGATCCAGGTGGCTTTTTAGGAAATCCTTTTGGATTTAAAGCCACTTCTGCTCACTTTGCAGCTGCAATTCAAGAGATCTCTCTCTTTCTGAAACGGAGCAAAGGAAGTGACAGTATGAGTCCAAGATTCACAAGATTGAATTCAACAATTTATGGAAACATTCTTTTTTTAAAAAAATACCCTGGAAAATACCTTGACTGTTGCCTAATCGCAAGGCTACTCAGTTATCCTGTTAAAAAAAATCATTCTGTCATGCTGTTTCCTTATGAAATAATTGTCCAGCTGTGTTCCTGCCTTTCTATTTGCTCTCCATGTGTTAGAATAATGGGTCTTAATAGTTATTTCCTTCTCACCAAACAATTTTAATATACTTCTGTTGATTCATTAACTCTGATTTCCTTTTTTGGAAGTTGGTGAGAAGTATAAAATTTAATTTTAAAAATATCCCATACCATTTGGCTGGTTCTTTCCGTTTCTTGGATCATTAGTACGTTAAGCCTATGTGTTATATCAGCAGCAAACAGCATGTTGCTGTCACAAACCAGAGTCCTCTCTATACCAATAGCTAGTATTCCTGCATTAAAATGTAAACTTTGAGTTAATGAATAATAAACATTCAATTAAAAATTAACTAAATGACAATGATGATATGGAAATGAAAATGGTTCACATAGTATAGCATTTACCATCAACAAGGAGAAATCAATTCCTCAGGTAGTCTTCATAGCAAAGATACACCACTGCCCTCGTAACAGTGATGAGAATTACACTGCAACTAAATACGACAGTGTGACGGGGTGATCTACTGACCACAAGATGGCACCTCCTCCTGGTCATTCTGGGGATTAGCGCTGCATGGCCAATGTCCCTTCCTACAGTTTAACGCCATCTTTTTAGCCCCTGCTCCAGGAACTGCAGCCTCTGTTTCATGACTAAGTCCTCCAGCCAGGTCACTGTGTGGCTTTCCCTTCTGGGGATGTGTATCAAAGTCCCCGCTCACAAGTGGTTTGAGGCAGTCCTCCCATTCACTGCCCCAGCTGCCACTCTTTCAGTGGCTGGTAGGGGAACCCGGGTCTGCCCTGTATCCTGGGTTCTAGCTCAGTGACCCTCTAAACAGCAGCCCAGGTGTGGTTCCCTCCTGCACCTTGCTGCCTTTCCCTGAGCCTCTTCCTTAACTGCTAGCCCTCCCCATTCCTCTGGGTTTGCCAGCCTCGCAACTCCCTTCTCCCAGGGAGTAACCATGGGCTACTTGTCTCTGTAGTCCCCCCCAAAACACCTCCCTCCTCCCAGGGAGTGACTGCAGACTACCTCCCTATAGCTTCCAATGTCCTGTCTTTATATAAACCCCACCTGTTCCCACACAGGTGAGATTTCCCTACGTAAGGTTCTCCCCTCCTCCCCCCAAGGCCTAATTCTCCCAGATTGCAGCCTAATTGGCTGATTGGGCCCAGTGGGCCCAATTCAGCTATTGCAGGGACATTGTGGGGAGTACACTCCATCTGTGACAGGCATCCCCGGGTTACAGCCTGCAACTGTGGGACTGCTGTGCCCCTTTAACTCTCCAGCCTGGGCTCTCACCATGCTTTGCTAGTGGCAGAGAAAACACCTTCAGGTAATGTTTTCACTCAGCCACCAGCATACAGAGACACACCCTGCTAAGTTGCATGAGTGTTCTCTAAACTATTCATGAACTGTACAGAGAGAGAGATACCAATAAATACCCCCAACCCCCAGCCTTGCACCCCAGAAATGTATTGTTTTACACTGCTCAAGACCTTCTCTTCAACAATGTAAGCTTATTAGTTAGTTCACCACTTCGTCAAAGGATAGTGGACATGCACCAGCCCATGTAATCTGAACAGATTCCCCAAGCACGTCAGACAAACTCACTGGTAAAGATAAAACATTAAAATAAGTTCATTAACTACAGAAAGATGGATTTTAAGTTATTATAAGTGATAGTTACCTATCTCTGACCTTTTTGCCTAAGAAAATAAAAAGTAAAACTGCAGTCTAAATACTAAACTCTAGTAGTCTAAACAAGATTTGAATCAAATGGCTTCTCACCCCACTGGATGTTGCAGGCATGTTATAGTTCCTGAATTTCCTTCTCTGCCTGGGACCAATCTCCTCAGTTCAAAGTCGGTCTTCTCAGCATTCTTGTTGCCTTCAGAATAGGTTGGGGAGAAGAGAGGTGGTCTCATGATGCCACTGTCTTATTTTAAAGAAGACCAGAAGTACTTGTGGCACCTTAGAGACTAACAAATTTATTAGAGCATAAGCTTTCGTGGACTACAGCACACTTCTTCGGATGCATATAGAATGGAACATATATTGAGGAGATATATATACACACATACAGAGAGCATAAACAGGTGGTAGACAACTCCCACCTGTTTATGCCCTCTGTATGTGTGTATATATATCTCCTCAATATATGTTCCATTCTATATGCATCCGAAGAAGTGGGCTGTAGTCCACGAAAGCTTATGCTCTAATAAATTTGTTAGTCTCTAAGGTGCCACAAGTACTCCTGTTCTTCTTTTTGCGGATACAGACTAACACGGCTGCTACTCCGAAACCTGTCTTATTTTATACTCTCAATTCATGTTCCAGGTACTGGCCCAAACAGGTCCTGGTGGGCCTTGTTGTGTCACAGAGTTGAGCAATCCCCATTGTGTGGTGCTTGCATGACGGTCTCTTACAGAATTGTAAATCTTTTGTTTACAATTCCCCTGCTGGTCAATAGCTCGCAATGGTCGCTTAATGCCCGTTTGGATGTGGTCAATGGCTCGTGATGGTTGCTTAATGCCCGTTTGGATGTGGGTCACCATCTTTGTTGTCACTGGAGAGCTAGGTATCTTCCAAATTCGCAACATATTTCAGTAGATAGAAAAATCTCATAACTTCATACACACTAAGGAGATACATATTTTGACAGAACAATGAGTTTCAGCATATGGTATCGTACATGGCATGCTTTGTATGAAATATCACAGCCATATACAAATGATGACTATGGGGGTTTACAGGATGCTACTTTTGAGGTTCAGTGCATCACACCCATCACAGACAAGTTGTCACATTTCACTCCCTATTAAAAGGGGATAGAAGCAGGAAGATTTGTATTTTTGTTCTATATTGTTGCAGGAAACAAAGTTGTGATCTTGTATTGTGGCTGTAGATAGAGAATATAAAGTAAGTAAGGAACAAAAGAAGCAATCAAACTATATAGGGTGCTTTTAGTCCTGATTTCAGTTTTATTTTCAGCTACATTTAACATTCTCCACACAATCCCATTTTCAAAAACACAGTTCTTGACATTTCAGTTACATGCTCATACATGTACATTGATGCTGTAGATGTTTTGACCCTTCCATGTTGTGGTTTTCAAAAGCCACTTTATTTTCTTTAACTTTACAAGCCATGCATGAGGGTTTGGAAGGTGGATCAATAGAATAAGTCCATAAAATCCATCCAGATTTTAAATGCAATAGTTGAGTCTTACCACAAGAGGACATCCAAAGACAGTTTGTCTTGTAATGTACTCACTACATTACAATATTAAAGTGAAAGGTAATATGGAAAAATGAGGAAATACATATTTGGCTTCAGAGTGCCAATGTCTCCCATACACTTCATTATGTTCTAGAATAGGTAATATATTTTACTCTAATGTAGAATTAGCATATATGATGCCATAAAGGATAGCTATAGACTTGTTTAGGATTAACAATATTTGAGGCAGACCCAAGTAATCTATAAACACTCCTAATGCCCTCTACAGGAAATCTTTCCCCTATTACATTGTGCTGGGGCATTTTTAAGCAGTATTATAATATGGTTAAACATATCTGAATAATGGAAACTGCCCCAGAAACCAGGATCTAGATTGCTCTTTCATAGTACTCTTCAAGTCAGGTGAAGAATCAGAAAACTAAAAGTCTATAAACACATGCATCAAACCTTTAAGGTGACTTATTAACCCTTTAATTAAGCAACACACATGCTACTCTAATGTTAGTGACTCTTTCACTTTAATAGATTTTTAATTCCCACAGAATTTCAAGACAGTATCATATGTATTGAAAGTGGAACATAGGGTGTCACTTTCTCTTGTCCTAATGAAAATTAGATTTTAGCATCCCCTTTTCCCCAAGATTGGCTTTGATTCTATCATCGCTTACTTCTGAAAGGTCTCACTTTAATGATTCCCTTCATTCTCAAATCAAACTATATTTTCAACAAAACTATCTGACACCAGTTGTGACATTAGACGGGAAGTTTTCAAAGCGATGATCTGGAATAACTTAATCTTGTATATAGCATTAAAAAAAGAATAATATTCATAGCAAAGACCAGAAAGGACCATTGTGATCATCTAGTCTGACCGCCTGCATTACAGGTCATGCTAACTCTCTGAATTAAAATAGTGTTCCAGGAGAGACTTATACTCACAGCCTTGGCATTGCTCCACCCAGTACAGCTTTATAAGTTCATGGACTAACCAACGGTGCCACTGGAGCACCCCCCAACTATATAGTATAGAATTACCCCAACCCCTCAATCTTCTTCAAGTTAGGCTTGTTCCACTTCCATCTTTTCTCAAACACCAGAAAACACAAAGGCCAAGATTTTAAAATGTGGCCTGCTTAGTACTTAGTGCTTTTGAAAATCAGGCAGCTTACTTAGATGCCAGAATATAGATTTAGGAGCCTAACTTTAGGAAACCTTTTTAATCTATCAAAAAATCCTAGAAACACCTTGCAAAAGTGTGAGTTGTCCCTGTGGCTAAGTGTAGCACTGCAGTTGAACCTTGCCTTACTTTTCCCAATTGGGCATCAGTAAATTCATGTTCATATACTGGGGCAATAAGGAACCAAAACAAAGTAATCAAAATAATTGTCTCCCCTTTAATAAACCCTCAGGGAAGGAGAACTTGGAATAGCAGTTTCCAAAACCAAAGTCTCTGCACCTGGTCAAGCTAGTCTTCCAGAGCAGGAGAGAGCTCACCCGCCCTTGCAATCTGTATGGCTTCTTCCCCCTCTCTCCTGTTCCTGTTAAAATAGGCAGCCCTTGCACAGAGCCAGAAGCCATCTTAATTGCATCCAGGCTGTTTTTGTTGAGAATCCCAGGCTGTCTTTCAAAGGGGTAGGACACTCCTTTACCAACCTAACAGAAATTGGTTTCCAAAAGAACTAAATCTACCTGCCCAAAACCCAGGTTATAAATGGGGACTCTTACCAAGACTTCAGGCAGCACAAAAGTGTACATACTGTACAGTACCTGACATATCACTGAATGATGTTTCAGCCAAATATAACCCCATAGAAATTAACAAAACATTGATACTATAAAAAAACTGCAACAATCCATTCAAGTTTACAGTAACAATCAAGATAAACACATGTTCCATCATCCACTGGAACATCAAATCTTCCTAGGTGGAGGCTTCTGTAACAGCACCATGCCCAAGAAAAGCTCTAGGCCTGATGACCTACTGGTGGAAATATACAAGCAATATTCTCAGGAACTTTGCAAACCATTTTTAGTTATTACCTGTGTATTCACCAAAAACATCTTCCCCAAACCCTTTGATCTGGACATTAAAATATTAGCAAAATATCCTTGCAGCTAGACTGCACTGATCACTTAACCAAAGACACAAATACAATTAGCTAGATTATTCAGTATTAGTCCTTATCCCTTCAGTAATGAGGATCATGAAAGATTAACAGCAGTCTGTTATTCTCTAACTAGGAGAAATCATCATTGCAATATGAAAGCAGATTCTTATGTGCATAGAACTGGTGAAAGCAATTGACTCCACTGAATGGTCCTTCCTTTTTGCCATGTTGAAAAATGGCAAACAGAACACTGCTGGAGCCAATTTAAAATGGTCAAAACAACAACTTCCTTAATTAATTACAATATTATACTTTAAGTGTACTCAGACCCAGACTTTATATTTGTATCAACAAATAAGAATTCAGATATCCAAGTACCTGATTTGTAAGTTCAGTTGCAAGCCCAAATTCAGTTATATGTTAGCATAAATTATTGCAATTGAAAAACTGAAAGTGCAAATATAAAATTGCTGCAACACAATTGTTTGTTGTGTGACAGATCAACAATGATATGAGTATAATGTGATCTTGGAAATGTTCTTCATTTGCAGATAATGAACCCAGATACGTTAAATAACAGATAATATCTGTATATTTAGATTTGTCACACCCAGCTCCATTATATTCCCTTTTCTTGTATATTTGACCCCTTTTCTTTTTCTACTTAAGAAAATAACTTGTACTGTCAACAATTGTGTTTATCTTTAATAAAAAGAGTATTTGAAATATTTGGCATATATCCAAAATGTAAGGAACGGTACAGCATTGTAAACACCATTATTGTTCTGGAAGTCATTTTTTTTACATGGAGACAGAGGATTAAAAAAGGATTGTGAGAGATGGAGATTTCTTTGTTGTCTGATAGGGTATGTCTACACTTCATGCTGGGTGTATGATGCCCATATCAAAGAGACAGTCATGCTAGCTCCCATTAAGCTAGTGCACTACAAATAGAATGTAGCCATGGCAGTACAAGTTGCAAAACTACCAATGGGAGCAATATTGGTCCCGTGGTGCTTTGTGTTGATTACTCTAACCTGCTTGCAAATCCTGTACTTCAGTTTTTGCTAGTTAGTGACTAACACAGAGTAGGGCAATGAGTATTAGTAATGGGCAGATCAGGAAAAGCACTTTTTCATTAACCAACACCTCATTTAAACAGAAAATTATGAGGTGGTTCTTACAGTCTCTAGGGAGGCCCACCAATAGCAGTGGACCCACCAATAACAGTTCTTTGCTGGTCATTCTAACTTCATAAATCATTTTAATTTTAAAATGTGTCCCAACTCTATCCTAAGAATTTTTGTTTTCCGTTCAGATATATTGGGCTATATGCACTCTCTGGATGAAGAAATTTCTGTCCTTTCTCCAGCATAGATCATACCTGCATGCTTTCATGACTGCTTGTCTCTAAATATTAAACTTTGTGCTTTAATAAAAAAAACAAATTCAAAGTCAAGACTACACATCAACCACAGCTGATCACTATATGGCAGAAGCTTAGGAGGCCTATCAATGTATACAGTACCATTGGTCTAATCCTGCTCCCATTGAAGTCAGTGGCAAAACTCCATTATGAACAGAATTATTAGATAGTAATATTATAGTAACACCTGATAGTACAATGGACCAATTATTCTGTCTTGCACAAAAATATATGAAGACATAGTCCCCGTTTCAAAGAGCTTACAGTCTAAAAATGCCCCATACATGTTGCAGTTTCCAAACACAACGGGACAAATTAAAGATGGAGACAGCAAATCCAGAATAGAGTGTTAGCCTTAACTTGCCTTCTCCTTCATTTTGTGACAATCTTACTCTTCTTTCTCCTCATTGTGAACTTTGAGGTCTCTTATAGTCTTTTCACTTCTAACCCTTCCATCTGTCTCAGTGATCACATTTGTTCCTGACTCCTTATTTCAGTTTCCCCTCTTTTTCACCTTCCTTCTCAACCTTTCATTGTCCTCTGATTCCTTCCCTTTATGAAAAACATCTGGTATTCCCTATCCTCAGAAAGCCATCCCTCGTCCTACCTGCCTCTCCTACTATTGTCCCATCTACCACTTCTGAACATCAAAACTCAGTGGGTGAAATCCTAGCCCCATTGAAGACAAGGACCATTCCTGCATTGATATCAATGTGGGTGGTTGGAAGGGGGGGGGGAGAGGAGGCGGGTGTTAGGATTTCATTGACTATGCAGTTTACAACCAGTGTGTTGACTTCATGTCCTTTCCAAGCTGGCTTCTGACATTTTCACGCTAGTGAAACAGTTTTCACTGTCTCTAATGTGACCTGTGGAACTCTTTGCCAGAGCATGTTGCGAAAGCCAAGACTATAACAGGGTTCAAAAAAGAACTAGATAAATTCATGGAAGACAGGTTCACCAATGGCTATATGCCAGGATGGGCAGGGATGGTGTCCTTAGCCTCTGCTTGCCAGAAGCTGGGAATGGGCGACAGGGGATGGATCACTTGGTGATTATCTATTCTGTTCGTTCCCTCTGGGGCACCTGGCATTGGCCACTGTCAGCAGACCGGATACTGGGCTAGATGGACCTTTGGTCTGACCCAGTATGGCAGTTATGTTCTTAATGACATCTTCCTGGCCAGATCGCAAGGCCTCCACGCCAGCCTCATCTTAAAAACATAATCGCATAAGAATGGCCACACTGGGTCAGACAAATGGTCCCTGTAGCCCAGTATTCTGTCCTCTGACAGTGGCCAGTGCCAGATGATTGGAAGAACCTGCTATTTACCTCTTTCTATTGTGAAAACTGACCATTTATACCTATATTTGGTTTCTTATCTTTTAACCGGTTACTGTTCCATAAGAGGATCTTTCCTCTTATCCCATGGCTGATTGCTTAAGAGCCTTTGATGTGGGATCTTGTCAAAGAGCGGATCAAGAGTGACTACAGGGCTCTGGGAGTACGGGTGAAGGAGTTTGGAGCGCAGGTGGTATTCTCTTCGATTCTTCCTGTCAAAGGTAGGGGCCCGGGCAGAGACAGATGCATCATGGAGGTGAATGCCTGGCTGCGAAGATGGTGTCGCCAGGAGGGCTTTGGCTTCCTAGACCACGGGATGCTATTCGAGGAAGGACTGCTAGGCAGAGATGGAGTTCACCTTTCGAGGAGAGGAAAGACCCTATTCGGACACAGACTGGCTAACCTAGTGAGGAGGGCTTTAAACTAGGTTCGACGGGGACAGGTGAGCAAAGCCCACAGGTAAGTGGGGAACATGGAGACCGGGGAGATGGGTCGGAAACAAGAGGGAGTGTGGGCTATATTGGCAGAGAGAAAGGAGAGTCAGGACAAAACTGGGAGGAAAGATCAAACCAGTATCTTAGATGCCTATATACAAATGCGAGAAGTATGGGGAATAAGCAGGAAGAACTGGAAGTGCTAATAAATAAATACAACTATGACATTGTTGGCATCACTGAAACTTGGTGGGATAATACACATGATTGGAATGTTGGTGTGGATGGGTACAGCTTGCTCAGGAAGGATAGACAGGGGAAAAAGGGAGGAGGTGTTGCCTTATATATTAAAAATGTACACACTTGGACTGAGGTAGAGATGGACATAGGAGACGGAAGTGTTGACAGTCTCTGGGTTAGGCTAAAAGGGGCAAAAAACAAGGGAGATGTCATGCTAGGAGTCTACTACAGGTCACCTAACCAGGTGGAAGAGGTGGATGAGGCTTTTTTCAAGCCACTAACAAAATCATCCAAAGCCCAAGATTTAGTGGTGATGGGGGACTTCAACTATCCGGATATATGTTGGGAAAATAACACAGCGGGGCACAGACTATCCAACAAATTCTTGGACTGCATTGGAGACAACTTTTTATTTCAGAAGTTTGAAAAAGCTACTGGGGGGAAGCTGTTCTAGACTTGATTTTAACAAATAGGGAGGAACTCGTTGAGAATGTGAAAGTAGAAGGCAGCCTGGGTGAAAGTGATCATGAAATCATAGAGTTTGCAATTCTAAGGAAGGGTAGAAGGGAGAACAGCAAAATAGAGACAATGGATTTCAGGAAGGCAGATTTTGGGAAGCTCAGAGAGCTGATAAGTAAGGTCCCATGGGAATCAAGACTGAGGGGAAAAACAACTGAGGAGAGTTGGCAGTTTTTCAAAGGGACACTATTAAGGGCCCAAAAGCAAGCTATTCCGCTGATTAGGAAAGATAGAAAATGTGGCAAAAGACCACCTTGGCTTAACCACGAGATCTTGCACGATCTAAAAAATAAAAAGGAGTCATAAAAAATGGAAACTAGGACAGATTACAAAGGATGAATATAGGCAAACAACACAGTAATGCAGGGGCAAGATTAGAAAGGCAAAGGCACAAAATGAGCTGAAACTAGCTACGGGAATAAAAGGAAACAAGACGACTTTTTATCAATACATTAGAAGCAAGAGGAAGACCAAAGACAGGGTAGGCCCACTGCTTAGTGAAGAGGGAGAAACAGTAACAGGAAACTTGGAAATGGCAGAGATGCTTAATGACTTCTTTGTTTCGGTCTTCACCGAGAAGTCTGAAGGAATGCCTAACATAGTGAATACTAATGGGAAGGGGGTAGGTTTAGCGGATAAAATAAAAAAAGAACAAGTTAAAAATCACTTAGAAAAGCTAGATGCCTGCAAGTCACCCGGGCCTGATGAAATGCATCCGAGAATACTCAAGGAGCTAATAGAGGAGGTATCTGAGCCTCTAGCTATTATCTTTGGAAAGTCATGGGAGACGGGAGAGATTCCAGAAGACTGGAAAAGAGCAAATATAGTGCCCATCTATAAAAAGGGAAATAAAAACAACCCAGGTAACTACAGACCAGTTAGTTTAACTTCTGTGCCAGGGAAGATAATGGAGCAAGTAATTAAGGAAATCATCTGCAAACACTTGGAAGGTGGTAAGGTGATAGGGAACAGCCAGCATGGATTTGTGAAGAACAAATCATGTCA
Organism: Trachemys scripta elegans; assembly: GCF_013100865.1. Lineage (NCBI taxonomy): Eukaryota > Metazoa > Chordata > Testudines > Emydidae > Trachemys > Trachemys scripta. Next base: position 9,550,404 of record NC_048306.1, on the reverse strand, counting down.
AACCAATCTGATAGCTTTCTTTGATAGGATAACGAGCCTTGTGGATAAGGGTGAAGCGGTGGATGTGGTATACCTAGACTTTAGTAAGGCATTTGATACGGTCTCGCATGATATTCTTATCGATAAACTAGGCAAATACAAATTAGATGGGGCTACTATAAGGTGGGTGCATAACTGGCTGGATAACCGTACTCAGAGAGTTGTTATTAATGGTTCCCAATCCTGCTGGAAAGGCGTAACGAGTGGGGTACCGCAGGGGTCTGTTTTGGGACCGGCTCTGTTCAATATCTTCATCAACGACTTAGATATTGGCATAGAAAGTACGCTTATTAAGTTTGCGGATGATACCAAACTGGGAGGGATTGCAACTACTTTGGAGGACAGGGTCATAATTCAAAATGATCTGGACAAATTGGAGAAATGGTCTGAGTTAAACAGGATGAAGTTTAACAAAGACAAATGCAAAGTGCTCCACTTAGGAAGGAAAAATCAATTTCACACATACAGAATGGGAAAAGACTGTCTAGGAAGGAGTACGGCAGAAAGGGATCTAGGGGTTATAGTGGACCACAAGCTAAATATGAGTCAACAGTGTGATGCTGTTGCAAAAAAAGCAAACATGATTCTGGGATGCATTAACAGGTGTGTTGTGAGCAAGACACGAGAAGTCATTCTTCCGCTCTACTCTGCTCTGGTTAGGCCTCAGCTGGAGTATTGTGTCCAGTTCTGGGCGCCGCATTTTAAAAAAGATGTGGAGAAATTGGAAAGGGTCCAAAGAAGAGCAACAAGAATGATTAAAGGTCTTGAGAACATGACCTATGAAGGAAGGCTGAAAGAACTGGGTTTGTTTAGTTTGGACAAGAGAAGACTGAGAGGGGACATGATAGCAGTTTTCAGGTATCTAAAAGGGTGTCATAAGGAGGAGGGAGAGAACTTGTTCACCTTAGCCTCTAAGGATAGAACCAGAAACAATGGGTTTAAACTGCAGCAAGGGAGGTCTAGGTTGGACATTAGGAAAAAGTTCCTAACTGTCAGGGTGGTTAAACACTGGAACAAATTGCCTAGGGAGGTTGTGGAATCTCCGTCTCTGGAGATATTTAAGAGTAGGTTAGATAAATGTCTATCAGGGATGGTCTAGACAGTATTTGGTCCTGCCATGCGGGCAGGGGACTGGACTCGATGACCTCTCGAGGTCCCTTCCAGTCCTATAATCTATGAATCTATGAAAATCTTTCGGAAAATCCAAGGACATTGTATCAACTGGATCACCCTTATTAACATGCTTGTTGACACCCTCAAAGAATTCTAACAGAATTCTGTTAGAATCTTCCAGTATATCTCTGCTGCTTTTGATATTGAAGAGCTTTCTCCTCTTAGCATCTTATCCTCACTGAGATTAGCAATATTGTCCTACCCTGATTCTTCTACCTCCTGTCCTTCAGAATCTTTCAGTGGGTCTTCCTCTACTTCTTTCTCACTCTGTGGGATTCCCCAGGGTCCTTGGCCCTCTGCTCTTCTTACTTTAGAACCTATCTTGGAGTGGGAAGGAAAGAGGGCATGCCTCATCAGCTCTCACAGTTTCAGCTATCCTCTCTATATTGATGACTCAAATCTATCTGTTCACCATAACCTGTCTCTATGACTTGTCCTCTTGGATATCATGTCATCATTTTAATCTTAATATGTCCAGAGCAGAAGTTAAGATTTCTTGTGAAAAATAGAGAAAAGATGAAAATCCTGCACATAGTATTTCTTCAGACTTTAGAAGGCTTATGACTGACTGTGCAGAGAGAAGTCATCGGGTGGCATGTGAGTATTAAACAGATACCTGAAGACTATATCAAACTTCTCTAGGACATGCACAAGGGGGCTTTTACCAGAGTCAGAAGGCCATGTGGAGAAACAGAACAGTTTCTAGGAAGAGTCAGAGTACATCAAGGCTTGGCACTAAGCCCTTTCTTGTTCATGTTGGCGCTTGATGCACCTACATAAAACATCTGGAGAGTGGCATTCCGGTACATGCTTTTTACAGATGATTTAGTACTCATGGGGGAGAGCAAAGACGAAGTGGTAGAAGATTTAGAGGATGGAAGTGCATACTTGAAATAAATGGCAGGACAGTCAGAAGTAAAACAGAGTGTATGGTTTGTAGGTTTGATGATACAATCTTTGTCTTCCTGCAAGGTAAGTGGGGGGGGGGGGGGGAGGCAGCTACTACCAAGATACTAAGTTCAAGTACATAGGTTTGACAGGATAATGGAGAACTCAACAATGAATTTATAAGCAGAACAGGAAAGGCATGAACTAAGTGGAGAGAAGTAAGCAGAGTGATCTGTGATAAGAGAATGCCTAACAATTGATAAGTAAGATCTACAAAATGGTGATTAGGCTGCATTTTTATATGGCTCCAAATGCTGAACACCAAAGAAGAGACGGGAGTAGATCTTGAAAACTTAAAATGAAAGCTTGTAGTTATATGGATAGACCACGTTTGGAACAGACAAGTTAGGGGAAGCGTGAAGGCAGTATCAATTATAGAAAAGCTGAGGGAATCTAGGCATAGATCAGTGATTCCCAAACTTGTTCTGCTACTTGTGCGGGGAAAGCCCCTGGTGGGCCGGTTTGTGTACCTGCCACATCTACAGGTTCGGCCGATCGTGGCTCCCAGTGGCCGCGGTTCGCTGCTCCAGGCCAATGGGAGCTGCTGGAAGCAGCGCGGGCCGAGGGATGTACTGGCTGCCGCTTCCAGCAGCCTCCTGACCGCTTGAACAAAAGGAAGAATCTCTATCAGATAACAGCCTAAGTGAACAAACAGATATAACAAACCATAGTTGGGCACAGTAAAAAAAAGGCTGGTTTTGTGTCCTCTGAAAAAGTCCAGGTTTAAATTTCCTTTTCTTCTATTAGGCCATAAAATAGAACCAATTCTATAACCTTAATAAAAATAGCTTACACAAGCTCTTTCTCCATCACCACCATGGTTTCAGATGAAGTCATAAAGCTGCAACACTGATTTTCCCATCATTTGTGTGAAAACATGCAATTAACAAGTGATTATTCAATTTGCTTTTGCATTTTCCCCAAAACCGTGGCATGAGCACTCCAATCTTTAACTCAAGTCAAACAAACTAATTATACCTTTCAGTAGATGCAGTGTTGAAGATACTTTTGCCCTCTTTGAAAAGCTAAGGATGCTTGATGGTATTGCTATAGAGATGGCAGATGGACTTATGCAATTAATTGAAGATTTTTATGGAAAATTGCAATATTGAATGCATCTAAGCATTTCTCATTGTGTCTCTATGAACTTTGGTAATAGGGGTTAGTGGAACGTTTTTAACCCTGTTAGGCTAATATAAATCATGCAAAACAGGGATCAGTTTATTTCCAGTAAATTGTGGTTTTGACTTTGTTCTGAACCACAGGTTATAATGATAATAACAAGGTAGATAATTGTGTATTGCATCATCTGCAGGAAATGTAATGAAATAGCTACCAGAGGAAATGTGTTCGGGATCATTGTATTCCAAGATCTCTTTCTTGAGTCGTAATTGCTAATTTAGACCCATCATTTTGTATGTATAGCTCAGATGTTTTCCAATATTCATTCCTTTACATTTATCAACATTGGATTTAATCTGCCATTTTGTTGCCCACTCACTGGAGTCTGGTTTGGACTTAACTATCTTGGGTCATTTTGTATCATCTGTAAACTTTGCTGCATCACTGTTTACCCCTTTCCTCAATCATTTATGAATATATTGAACAGCACTAGTCCCAGTACAGAACCCTGAGGGACACCCCTATTTATCTCTCTCCATTGGGAAAAATGACCATTTATTCTTACCCTTTGTTTCCTATCTTTTAACCAGTTACCGATTCATGGGATAAGAGGGATGGTCCTCTCATGTCTGCTTAAGAGCCTTTGTTGAGGGACTTTGTCAAAGGCAATCTGCAAGTCCAAGTACACTATATCTACTGGCTCACCCTTTTCCATGTTTGTTGACCCCCGTCAAAGAATTCTAATAGATTGGTGAAGCATGATTTCCCTTTACAAAAGTTGTGTTAACTCTTCCCCTACAAAGCGTGTTTATCTACTTGTCTGATAATTCTGTTCTTACAGGTTTCAGAGTAGCAGCCGTGTTAGTCTGTATCCGCAAAAAGAACAGGAGTACTTGTGGCACCTTAGAGATTTGTTAGTCTCTAAGGTGCCACAAGTACTCCTGTTCTGTTCTTACAGTTTCAATCAATTTGCCTGAATAAATTAGTACAAAAAGTGTTTTTACACAGGTTACCCTGGAAGAAGCATTGTAAAATTCAGCTGGCATAATGCAGAATGCACTGTGCTTTCTGAGTGATGCACATTACACCTCTTCTCCGTAGCCTGCACTGATTTCCAATTAATTTCCAGGTACGTTTCAAGATTGGGGTTTTGTCCCTTCATCTTCTACCACTGCAGTTGATCAGCTGATATGCTTCTGCTTACAGTCCCCAGTTTGTTATTTCTAGAAGGGTGGGAAAAGATTCTCTACTGATGGCCCTCAACTCTGATATTCACTTTGCTCACCTCCTACACATATACTTGCTACAAAAGTATTCAGATTTGTTGACCTGCAGGGCCCATAGGAAAGTCAGTTTACCCAGGTTTTCTCTGAGGAGGTGGGCTGAACAGAAAGGGTCTTAGTTTTTTTTCAACTGTAGCAGTTTTTGGTGGTCTTGTCACTGTGTCAACTCTGATAAGTTTTTATAAAATGTTTTTAATATGGATTGTGTATGCAGTTTCATGAAAGGTACAGTGTGTAAAGACAAAAACCTGTTGAAAAGCAGCCTGTAACTGGCTTCTGAAGTTCGAGTGTCTATATTGTAGGGTCCCCAACTTTAGGGATGTACATTTTGGAGAGCAACTGATGTTTGTGATGCAAATTAGGTTGACATCTGCATGACTGATCTGCACATGCAAATATTTGTACTTGAAAAGTGTTTTTTGAGCATTAAAAATGTGGGTGTCTAAAATTAAGATAAAAAATGTTTTTCATAAAGTCCTAAGCAGTGATTGCTGTCTCAGAGCAGCTACCTGACCCTAGCTAGTACTTTTTCCAGCTGTCTCCAATTCACCCTATGGTCACTAGCAAGTTATATAAGGTCCACGTTTTCTGAAGTGGCCACTGATATTGTAATATACAAAGAAATGTTCACATCTTCCTTGTTTATTTTAATCTTCCCAGGTGAAGATAAATTAAATATGCATTTGATTAATTGTGGTGCTTTCATGTTATATACAAATCACATGTAAAATATCTGGCCTAAATAGTTACCTTTTTGTTGAAAGAAAGACGAAGGACAAGCATTGTAGATTGTCTTTTCTGGCAGTTTTGTTGGAAGACAGATTGCAGTTTCTATTTCCATTTTAAAAAGAACTATAATTACAATAAATAGGAATTATCAGTGGAGGATTAAGTCTGGAACATCTGCAGAGAGTCGCAAATTTCCAACAAAGATGTTGATTTTATGATGTGGTATTTCTTTGTTTCCTAAGTAAGTTTCTTTTGGACTCCTTGGTTAAAGTGCCGTGCAGCTGTAATTTCTATTGTTGCTTTTGGCCCTCCATTCCACCTATTACTTTTTTTTCTTTTAACAAAAACAAATGTATCCAAGACTCCTTTCAGCCTTATCCCCAAAAAGATTCATAGATTTTAAGGTCAGAAGGAACCATCGTGATCATCTAGTCTGACTGCCTGAACATTGGAGGCCACAGAACTTCACCCATCCATTCCTGAACTAGACCCCTAACCTCTATGCCCAATACAGGGTTGGCTCCAGGCACCAGTTTACCAAGCAGGTGCTTGGGGCAGCCACTTTGGAGAGGGGCGGCATGTCCAGCTGTTCGGTGGCAATTCGGCGGATGGTCTCTCACTCCTGCTCGGAGCGAAGGACCTCTCGCCGAATTGCCGCTGCAGATCGCGATCGTGATCACAGCTTTTTTTTTTTTGCTTTGTTTGGCTGCTTGGGGCGGCAAAAACCCTGGAGCTGGCCCTGGCCCAATATACAGTTTTAATTACATGGTATAAAGTTGCAGTAATTCAGCCTTGAATTGAGATCTTATTAGACCTTACTAGTTAATTATGACCAATCCAGGCCAGTGCTTGGATAGGAGACCTCCATGAAACATCGGCATTAAGTGCTGTAAGAAGTTTTTTGGCAGTTCGATAGGTAGCACCATTTCTACGGATCCGATGCCCCAGGACCTATTGCTGAAAGTGTTGTCTGGTAATTCATAAAATCATCTTCCTACCCATTTGTAGTCAGTAAAGAGCTTCACAGGTTTGGTCCCGGCACCTATTGAATTCAGTGGTAAAGCTTCCATTGACTTCAACAGGACCGGATCAGACACCATAGGAGTGGTTGGTATTTGGTCACTTTGGTAACTCTGGTTCTTTATTATGCATTCTCAAAGCCTCCTGTAGTTTCAATTATAACATGTGACATTGTTCAATATCTTGTGAAAACATTCGGCTGTACTTGTATACTGTTTAACAGCTGCTGGGTTCTAGCCTGAGAAAGTAGCACTTCAATGATGGGGCAAGTCACCTCTATATATTCTCTACCTACCATAACACAAGGCTGTCTAAAAATTAACGTTAGCAAACTTTGAGATCCTTGGATGAAAGACAGTATATAAGCACTACTTACGTAAAAATAAAATAAAGTGCCTAATGTGGTAACATGAAAAATTAATATCATGATTAAGTCCCTAATTGAGCAAGACACCTAAGCACAGGTCTATTTCTAAGTGTGTGATTAGACCTCTTGCACATGGCTAGGTATCTTGCAGAACACGGGCCTAAATAATCAACTGGGAAAATGTAAATATAGCCAAGTATAAAATTTGTTCTTTTCACTGATATGTAGTCAGTTAATCAGAGATTTCAGTTTGCAAAAAGCAACTGCTCCTCATATTTTGAAGGAATGAGAAATTATTCATGTAGTTTATGAATACATTTGTCCCATATAAACTAAATTTCAATCGATGCCATTGAACAGTGTCTATTTAAAACTACCTGGGTTGCATAATTACTTTGTATTTTTTGCATTCTTTCCCACTATTCCTTACTTCCCTAACTCATCATTCAATTATGTAAGAATGATGTTTCTAAACCTGCTTTTCTTTTCCATTATTGATTTATTACTGTTACACAGCACTGACCTTGTTTCACTTCATCTGAAAAAGATGCAGATATTTTGAATAACTAGAATCTCATTTAGCCTTCTTCTCTAATAGGGTAATATCAGTCTATACTTGGGTATTCTACCAATCCTCTTTCATACACTAAAAACAAAAAGCTGTATCACAGGATATCTAGCATGACAGAGTAACACCAACAGATCCCGATCATTGGTGGGATTGAGCTTGGGACCTCTGGCGCTTAGGCCTGGTCTACACGGGGGAGGGGGGGGAGGGAGGGGGTTTGATGTAAGATATGCAACTTCAGCTACGGTATTCCTGTAGCTGAAGTCGACATATCTTATTACGACTTACCTCCCGTCCTCATGGCGCAGGATTGACGGCCGCAGCTCCCTCATCGACTGCTACCGCTGCTCACTCCGGTGGAGTTCTGGAGTCGATGGGGAGCATGTTCGGGGATCAATATATTGCATCTTAACAAGACGCGATATATCGATCCACAATAAATAGATTGCTACCCACCGATACGGCGGGTAGTCTGGACGTACCCTTAGTGCATGAGCCTCTACCACATGATTTAAAAGCCAACTGGCTGTTAGCTAAGGTTGTAGAGCAGACTCAATCTCTCTAAGTGGTCTTGGTGCCATTAGATGGGACAGAACACCACACCCTGAAGGTGGTGAGTTACAAAAGCACACCCAGATTTGAGGTCTGGAGGAAAACACATTAAACTATTGAATGCAATTTGTTTTATGTAAGTAAAACATTGGCTAAACAAGGATAATCACTAAACATCCTATTTTAATATTTAAAAAAACATTTAATTTTAAAAAACATTCAACATCTAGTCACAAAACAGGTTACATTTGATTTTGGTTAATTTGCACTACAGACTGGTTTTGTTCCTACTTTTCTGGTTTATTAAAATGGAAAATCCATACTGTTTAACAGCCCCTCAGGCCTTATTTTTCCCTTTTGATTTTAGTTTTGTCGCAAATCAACTTCTTTGTGTTTCTCACTTTAGGCTGTTATTAGTATTAATCATATTATGGTAGTGCCTAGGGACCCATTGTGCCAGACACTGTACAGAATAGTAGACAGTCCTTTCCCCAAAGAATGTACAGTCTGAATAGACAAGACAGAAACAGGTAGGGAAAAGTGGTAGAACACCTAGGATGAGTGACCAGTGTGATGACAGTAAATCATGTTAGTTTTGCAATTTTTTTTTTTTGCAGTTTTTTGCAGGGAGGGGAAAGTTTGAGAGGTTTGAGTTGAGCAGGGATAAACTAAATGGAAAGAAAAGTGAAGGGAGAGGGGATATTAGAGGGCTAAACCTACTCCATACCTTTTTTCCCAGCAAATTGCTTCCAGATGTGGGGGGCAACTCTGGAGAAGTCCTGTGCATAGGGGCAGTAATTCTGCCTGGCCCTTATGTGAACCTCTTCCTGCAGCATTGTATCAGGACTGGCCATGATCTTGCCCTTAATATGTCTTAATCTTTTATCTCCTTTCTAATGACCACAATCCGGTTTTCTAAACCCTCCACATCCCTACACTATACAGTAGGCCCTAGATTCTTACATCCCACTTCCCCTCCTCAGAATCACTTCTTCAATGTACTTTCTGTAATGTGAACCAAATATGCATGCAAAACTTCAGGCATTTCCTCTCCAGCCTTTTATACAGAGCCTATCCCAGACAGTACTGGAGGAAAAAGGTGGCTTCCAGATAATAGAATACATTCGTCTCCCAAAACAGATTTTTTTGTAACGATGGCTAGTAAAGGGTTAGTAGGCTATAGCTGTTATCCAGAATTGAAAAAAAGCCATTTTAGAGAGGAAAAAAATCAGTGCTGTTCAAGGAACGAAGACCTTCCTAACCAACACTGAGTATTTCCCCCCGCTATTTATGACTTTAGATATTATCAAAAGGAATAAGGAAAACAAATATTTATATAAACACTTTCCACTTATGGATTTCAGAATTCACTAACACATCTACTGTTTGCTGCATAATAGAATGACAAAGGGAAATACTATTACCTTCATTTTACAAATGGGGAAATGGAGATGCAGATAGGCTAAAAGCTGTGTTTGCAGGTGTGGCCACTGATTTTGGATGCCCACCTTGAGACACTTAGGGGCAGCTTTTCAGGGGTTTTGAGCACCTGCAGCTCCTACTTTAAATAGTTATTGGTGCTCAACGTCTCTAAAGATCACAAACTAGGTGACTCAAGTTGGATGCCCAACAACAGATAACCATTATCAATAAACCCTTTGGAAAACTTTGTAGAATTTTGTCTAAGGTCACCCAGGAAGTCGGTAGCACAACTAGGAAGAGAACCCATGTCAGAGGACTCTCAGGCCCGTATTTGATCAGGCCATCCTTCCCTCTGTGTTCCCTTCTTCGCCTCTAGTTAAAACATATATGCTGTCTGTAAAGTACCACTAATTAGAAGCAGTATAGCATTACAGAGATAAGAGTGGCAGCAAAAACATTTCATCCTTGTTGCTACATTTATCTCAGAATTGGAAGCCACAAGGTGGCATAACAAATTAGGAAGTCTGTTAGAATCTCTGCTCATGAAGATCCAGATTCAAATGCAACAAGTCAGGTTGGCAGCTAGTTTCTGGTGCTGAATATGTTTTGAAATCTTCACTGTGCTGGGATAGAGGTAAGGAAAAGAAGCTGACTAAAAAGTTCCCATTGACCTATAATGCAAACAAGATTTCAAATACTAAATGGCTTGCTGATTTGCAAAGCTGTAAGCTCTCCTTCTGGGTGCAATTTTAGAAGAGTTCGAAAGAGCAAACTGTACCAGCTGCACATTTATCAATAGGTGTCAATGTGATTGACTATAATTGGCTATCATAACAGTTCTCCCAGGCCAGATTAGGATAAAAAGCAGCAAGGGTGAGATCCTCAGCAATCCGAAGTCAAAGAAGCTATGCTGATTTATACCAGCTGAAAAACCTGGTGGTATCTAGCCAACTGATATACGGAAAAGCTGGTTCTCACTGTATTTTGCTATTTTTGCATTATACTTCTGCCTGAAAATGTAGTGCAGATCATTTTCTGTGTTGAAAATTTTGTTTTGAAGTCCTTCAGCACTGAAGTTCTTCACAACAAAAATCATAAGACATGATTGCACAGTCACCAAAGAAAGCATGGAAACAGACAAACAGGAACATCCATCCAGAAGAAACTACAGCCTCATCCCCCATGAACCCATCCCAGAGACCTTCTACATCTTCCCACGATACACAAACAAGGGAACCCAGGCAGACCTATTGTATCTGGCCATAGCACCCTTATTGAAAGAATATCAGAGCTCGTGGAAACCATCTTCAAACCACTCTCCACAAAAAGGGTCAGCTTCCTCCAGAACACAACTGACTTTGTCCAGAAACTCTGCAACATTAACAGTCCATCAGAACACCATCTTTGCCCAGATGGATGTCATCTCCCTATGCACCAACATCCCTCATAACGATGGCATTGCTGCCTGCCTCAAATATCTACAAAACAATGGACAACACTCCGATATCCACCACAAACACATTCCCACACTCATACATTTCATCCTCATTCATAACAGTTCACATTCAACAGCAACACTTTGTCCAAACCATGGGAACAGTCATGGGCACTAGGATAGCTCCCCAACATGCCAAGATGGCTCCCCAACATGCCAACCTCTTCATGGGCCACCTCGAGGAAGAATCTCTGGACAAGTGTACCACAAAAACAATGATATACCTAAGATATTATATTTTTATCCTCTGGACAGATGACCTAAACTCCTTCATAGATTTCCACCGCAACTTCAACCACCACCACTGGTCCATCAAACTCTCTAGAGCATACCTGTACGAGCATCAACTTCCCTGACACCACAATCGAATTCAGCAATGAAACCCTACAGACAACTATGTGTAAGAAACCCACCAATCACCACACTTACCTTTGCAGATCCAGTAACCACCCCAAACACACCAAGAAGTCTGTTACTTATAGCCACAGCTTCCACAGAATATGCTCTGAGGAGAAAGTCCAGGATTCACACCTTAACACACTTTTTACATTTGTCACTTATCACCCTGAATTGGAACCCATAAGGGGTATTAAACAATTACAACCCATATTTGATGGGATCGCACCCTAAAAGAAATCTTTCCTGAAGTCCCTCTTCTAGCCATCAACTCCCTCCCAAACTCATCAGAAGCAAGCTCCCCACAGGACCAGGACCCACCAATACAAAGTGGCACCAGACCCTGCCAGAAAAACCAGATGCAAAACCTGCAGACATATCTGCACTGCTACAATGATCAAGACTCTGCCCACCAGACACCTGTCAAGAGCCATGGCTTGTACACATGCCCATCACAACAACATGTGGTGTACCTCATCCACTGCACTAAATGCCCTGACAACTATGTGGGTGAAACCAGACAAATCACTATGCTCACGAATGAATGCACACAAGAAAATAAGACCAAAAACACCATGTCACCTATAGGTGAACAATTTCGTAAAGTGATCACTCTATATCTCACCTCAGTCCACATCCTCAAAGGAAATCTGCACAACCCCTTCAAAAGACAACCTGTGAGCTTAAACTCAACTTTGCTAGACACTAAAAATTATGGTCTTAAAGACACTGGATTTATGGCTTATTACAACACTTTGTAACTCGTGAACTCACGCTTCTTTGTCCTGTGACTGCAGAGGTATGTTAATTGGCCACTTCACCTTGAAGGTCTTAGAATGTGTGTTAACTTCTTATGCTAAATAAACTGATCCACCTTGTATTTAGCTATGATCTGAGTATGTTTCCCAGACCTGAAGAGCTGCATGTCACTCAAAAGCTTCTTTCACTAGCAGAAGTTGGTCCAAGCTATTACCTCCCCACCTTGTCTCTAAACAGGCCAAATCTCTGCCCTGTTCTCCATTTCACAGCCCATCATACCTCACCCCTATTGCATTCCCATAGAGCACTGCTTGGGGAGCAAATCCAGATGGAGCACCATGCAGTTTTAGTCTTCTCCAAGCAGAGTGGGCTAAATCCACTATGGCTACTTGTTTTGGCATTCTCTTAGGATGCGTCTACACTGTGATTAAAACACCTGCAGCATCCAGTCTCAGAGTCCAGGTCAGCAGGGCCAAAAGTAGCAGTATAGACATTTGTGCTTGGGTTGGAGCCTGGACTCTGAGACCATTGTGAGATCTCAGAACTTGGGCGGCAACCTGGAGTCTAAACATTTAGATGGCAATTTTATAGCCCTGCAGCCCGAGTCCCATAAGCCTGAGACAGCTCACCTGGGCCAGCTGTGGTGGTGCCACCGATCTTTTATTTCAGTGTAGACGGAACCACTAACACTCGGAGGCCTTTAGGGTAAATTTCTAATAGAATGGGCCTGCTGAACAGTACAGAAACATCATGCTAGAGACAGATCCAGCACAGTATTAAATCATTAAGGAGCAAACCCATAGTTATAAGGATTAGAAACCCACTAATTGTATTAATTCATTCTTCACACAACATGCGTAACCATGAATACACACTGTTGTATGTAAATACAAGGAATACGTAAAGTTTCACTTTGTTAAACACTTCAGGCCTTTTCCTGTTCTCCCCAGAAAACACCATTATTCACACCAAAGTGATTTTCAGTTTGAGATGTGCCAGAACCAAATTAGTTCTTTCTTTATATTGGTCTAACTTTATGCTCCCACAGAGCCTTCATTGACATCTTTGTATCAGTTCAACATTGATCCACACGGGGGTGCTCTCTCACCTTAAATAAATTTTATGACATACTGTGAGTGCCTCTGTAGATTAGAATAAAATTGTGACATATTGTAAGAAAATTTGCTTTCCTCTTTTTTTCTTGCTTTCCAGCATGTTCTGTTACTTTATTTCCCATAGGATCTTATGAACATTCTATAAGAAATTTCAGAACCGAGAGTCTTCTGCCAAAGAAATCCTTCAAATAAAAAAAAATTTTTTTTTTGGCAGAAGTAATTTGAGACCTTTACTTGCTGCACATTCTAAAAGAAGAAGACTTTGATTCTGGCTTACTATATAGTTTTTATGCCACAACACTTCTTAAAGAAAGCATGTTTTGGGTGGCAAAGTCTGAGTGTTGCAAATACAGATTCATATAAATGATTCAGGCTTCTTCAGGTTTTATTAAAGGAAAACACAAACAATATACTGTAAGGAGCAGAATTACACCTGCATGAGTCCAGAGTGCACTGATTTCAATGGGGTTACTACAGATTTACACTTCCCTGGGTAACGGAAATAAGCAGCTAGCTCCAAGAGCGCAGAGTGAGGCTTCCTGTTTCCAAAAGCTGATTCCCATAGTGTCAGACTAAGGCAGCGTTACCTAACTGAAGTCCTTTTACTGATTTTCCATTGACTCCACAACCTCTCAGTTTCCCATGTTTGCAATCAGCTGCTAAATATGGAGACCCATAAAACAATCATAACAATTCTTATGGCACTTAATACATCTTCAAAGTACTATAAAGAAACAGAGGATAAATATCTGAGTTATTTCCATATTTACTTTCACCTTTCTCACTGTCCAGAAAAGAATTTAAGCACAGTTAGTTAAGCAGGCGTGTAGCTCCATTTACTGCACTATTTATGGATCTTTGGCTACGTCTACACTACCCGCCTGAATCGGCGGGTAGAAATCAACCTCTTGGGGATCGAATTATCACGTCTCGTCGGGACACGACAATCGATCCCCGAATCGACACTCTTACTCCACCAGCGGAGATGGGAGTAAACGCCGTTGACGGGAAGCCGCGGAGGTCAATTTTGCCACCGTCCTTACAGCGGGGTAAGTCGGCTGCGATACGTATAGTATAGCCGAATTTGCGTATCTTAAATCGACACCCCCCCCGTAGCGAAGATGTAGCCTTTGTTTCTCTATGCAACTTCAGCAGGAGTACTTGTGTGCTTAAAGTTAACCAGCTGCTTATGTGCTCTCTTGGACTGGGGCCTATCATTGTTTACTGAGAGCTATACTTAAGCAAGTGTAAAACATTGGGACACTTTTTTGGGTGGGTGGGGGGGGTTAGCTGTGTAGGGTAAAGCCCCTAATATTGGGACAGTCCCAGTAATATCGTGACATCCGGTCACCATAAGTTAAGGTTATGTGCACACATCTATTAGCACCCTCTGTGCTTTCTCAAAAGATGTTCCTTTTGGGATGAAATTTACAACCCTCAGAGATGAATTTATTTTAGAAGGTTTGAGGCAAGTTTGCTTAGTGACTTTGGAACTCTGGGAGAGTTGAAAGGAAATGTGGAAGTGAAGGTGGGGGAGGGGAAGGAGATGGTTATGTTTTGCAGCTGTTACAAAACTGAAGATCTGTTTTCATTCTCTGGAAACTCCAAAATGGCTCAGGAAAAAAAAAAAAGATTCCAAAACAACTTCTGAAGCTGGCATGTGGTTAAGAATCTCTGCTAAAAAACCACATGTGTTTGAAGGGTCATTTCAAAGCATGGTCATTGGCATCTGCTAAGATTTTAGCAGAGTCTAGTGAAGGCCTGTTTTCTCTATCATGTCACTAGGGGCTTCTTCGGATTTCTCCCTCACCCAGCCTGACAGAGACATGGGTTGCTAAGTTACAGGCTGCTACTGTGACAATTGGAAAATATCTTAATCAAACACACAGCAAAATCCTTCAAAAAGTGCCTGAGCATCACTGTGAGGAGAAAACTGCAGGTGGGAAAACAAAGATAAATGTGCAGCTCCAACAGGGCGTAGGCCTCCTTCTGCAACTTGCGCTGCAATAGGCAAGTTTTCCAATTTCTAAATTTCAATTTAAAAAATTAAGGGCCATTCATGTCAGAGCTGCAGTGATATAAACATGCTAAGGATCTGGGTCAAATTTTCAAAAGCTCCTAAGTGACGTAGAAGACTAAATCTCTTTGAAAGCCAATGGGATTTAGGCTCACAAGAGCATATGTAACTTTTGAAAATGGGATTCTAGTCCTTTTGAAAATTTTAGACACGGCCTTAAGTTTCTCTTTCTGTTGGGGATACACTGTTTAAGCCCTATTCTCTTCTATTCCCTCTAGTGGGGGTTTCCACTAGGTTAGAAAACACCTGGCACTGAGACAATCCTAATGGCTCTCTCGGCACGGGGTTAAGGACTATCTGTGCTTGGATGTTGATCTAGCCGTTCATTCAGAGATGTGGTTGCACTGGTCAGGGTCAGATACATTGGGAAGACTGTGCTCCCACTGCCCATGCCTTGATTATTCTGCGGTTAAACAGAATACTTCATTCTTCATACAACGAAGAGTCACCCTGTGGACTTTGGGCCTTCACAACATCCCAGTGCAACAAAGTAGATCTAATGCTTTTTAACCCAGTTATAGGTTCATGGAAGATATCTATCAATGGCTATTAGCCAAGGCGATCAGGTCCGCAACCCCATGCTATGGGTATCCCTAAACAGGGGACTGCCAGAAGCTGGGACTAGATAGGGGATGGATCTCAATTGCCCTTATCGGTTCATTCCCTCTGAAGTATCTGGCATCAGCCACCGTCAGAAGACAGGATACTGGGCTAGACAGTATGACCCAGCATGGCCTCTCTTATGTTCTTATTCTCTAGGGCTTTGAATCTGGTGCTTCTTCAAAGTAATAAAATCCGTCTGTGTCATTCACCCCCACATAAGGTTTTTAAAAAGTGATGCATCATGAGCCGGATACTCGGCATAAATCAGCATTGACTTCAATACAGCTACTGTAATTTACGCAGTCAAGAATCTGGCTGCATAGGTATGAAATGCAGTTCTTCAATAGCCTGAGACCAGTTTGCCCAATTTGTTCTGCACATAGTACTGACCAGTCTTATTTGCTTTTCTGTAACAGGATGGTTAGGAAAGGAACAAAAGATACCAGATGGCACGCCCGTCAAGTGTATCCAACAGTTCTGGATTTTCACTTTGGCCTCAGCGATGTGAGCTTAATCCTAAAAGGAAAAAAGGATATCTAATACTGCTGGTCCAGCCAAGTTCAAATATGGTTATGTCATGTCTGGAAGTAGGGAAAAAGATACCTCAGAGAAACAAAAAAGGATTCAAATGAGTTTTTATAAGTGTAGATCAGCAATTACTGGCCTCTAAAAAAAGCAGCAGGACCATCATACTAATTATAAATATAGTCACATTAAATATAGTTACAAAAAAGACTGCAGAAACTCCAGAGAGTTTCTCTGGTTACTGGAAAGCATTTGGATTTCACCCTGAAAATCCTTGACCTTTGCAAGACACTGATGCAAATTAAATATCAATTTTTATGAAGTTTTCCCCTTCACTCCACTGTAAATCCTGCACTCCTGTAATAAAGCCAAGGGAGAGTGCTGGGGGAAAAAAGATAAGTGTCTTTATATTTCACGTGTGGCAATGTCCCTGCAGCCTCCATAAGTTAATTTGTTTTCTGATTGTTCATCCCCAGAAATATATGGTGACTCTTCTGGACATTGGTACTAATACCCAAAGGGCTCTGGGGATCACAACATTTCAGCCCAATTTTTAAAATAAGCCCTGAGCAAATGCACATTTCTGAAAACTATTAGTTGCTTTCTTCCATCTACCTAGGAAAGCAATAGTAGTAGTAGATATTTGTAGTCTACTTTTTCTTTCCCAGTTTTCTACTGTTCTTCAAAAAAATTGGATCTACTCCTTTGCTGGAATCTTATCAATAAAATATCATCTTTTTTCCCAGGGTGCCCGTGCACAGAATGTGAAATGTTATGCATTTTGGCAAGCAGTGCTCCTCTCTTCGGAAACCAGTTTTGTCAATGGAGTCTGTGCTTGTTTCCATGCTCAGCTGAAGTCAAACTTGTAATTCTCTTTCTCCTTTTCCCATAAAAGCACTAGGTTCAGGGAGGCTGCGGCACTTAGGGTGATACTGTTCAGTTTTATCCCTTTTTGCATATTTGTTAGGAACACAGGATTTGACATACTGGATTAGACCATTTGTCCATCAAATCTTGTATCCTGCCTGGGGAAGTATGAGTACTTTCCTTCAGAGGAAGATAACGCTCTCCACCACAGTTCACCTAACCAGTTGAGCTATGCTATAGGTGGGGAGGAAGAAAACCCTTTTTGGCACTTATATGATGAGCTTGTTCCCAGAAGCACAAGCTTCTGTGCAGAATGGAATTTCAGTTAATCCTGAAAGGTTACCAGGCAGATTGATTATACTTAATGTGTACAGTGCTTTGAAGCTCTAACAGGCTAAGGTATTGCTAGAGACGGGTTTGAAATGCCAAGTTTGCCTTATGTTCCAGATTTGAACTCTCTCAAAGAAAGAGGCATTCGGATCCAGGGTTCTGGTTAGGGATCTTTAACTAGAAAGGTGCAGGCTGTGAAGTTTGAATACAGCTATTGGAAAAGTTGAGGGGGAGAGTTAGGTTTGGGATATGGATGTCTGGTTCTTACCCGTCCCTAATTATTATTAGATATAAGCTTGAGCCAAAACATTCACAGCTGGGGAAGAATTTCTAACAG
Organism: Trachemys scripta elegans; assembly: GCF_013100865.1. Taxonomy (NCBI): domain Eukaryota; kingdom Metazoa; phylum Chordata; order Testudines; family Emydidae; genus Trachemys; species Trachemys scripta. The sequence continues at coordinate 9,532,677 of NC_048306.1, read as the reverse complement.
TTCAGTTTCGGTGGGTATTGAGATCCAGGGATTTGGTGCTGCCCTTCATAAAGAGTGGCTGTTTCCAAAATGCAGATACAAATCCAAGTCCACTTCAAGATTGGGTATGTGGGGGCCTGGGCTTTTGATTCTAGTTCATCTAAATTATTCCTTTTTTTATGTTCAGCAGATTCAGAAATGGAGTGGTAGCAGTGGGCTCACTACAACATGCATTACCAGCAGCATGTTCTCAGATACTGCCTTCCCTCATCCACCCATTTCACCAAAGTCCTGCTCCAAGTCATAGATAGAAGACTTTTCTTTTAAAAGACTTTTGAAATAAATTTGCTGCTCCTGAGAGATGTGGGGCTGATAGCTGTGGAATAGAGGATTCCCTCTGTTTTGTGACAATACTGGTATCTGCATGGTACAGTCCCAGCTTGCCCTCCTCTGTGGGAGGATCTCCCTGGGGTGGGGGAGAAAGAGTAGCAACTCCAATGGTTCAGAGGAGTGCAAGCTGCACTGCTACAAACTATGAGCAGTGACTTGAGCCCACTATCTGTTGACAAGGGTGGAGGGAAACCTTGTGAAATCAGTCGCTTATTTATTTTTTATATTCTGAACACAAGCAAAAAGAATTTGACGCGTGAATAAGAATGAACTTTGGAGATGTCCTGAAGCTGCATTTGCACAAGGCTGAACTGTGCTGACTCCCGCTGAACTGAATGACCACCAGAAACAGGTAACAGCTCGGGAACATCTGCTCCTCTATCTCCACAGATGAATATTCAAGCCTATGCATCATGTACCAGGGACAAGTGATGGAATCAAGTGTTGTGAGACAAATATTCAGCTGAAATTATCTAAATCCTTAGAGACAGCAGGTTAGATAATGGTGTTCTCTTTTTTTATTGGAACAAAGAGAGCAGTTAAGAATGGAATCAAAGGGCCCAGACGTACATTTGATACAATGTCTTTTGTAGATTGATGCATTTTTACAGCTACAGAGCTGACAGCTGTCTAAAGCAATGGAGTGAGAGTACTATGTGGAAAGAGGGCAAGAGAACCTGCCAACAGATAGAGATTTGGGAGCATTCAAGAAGAGGGCATGGAAGATAGTGAGAGGGAGGATACAGTAAACAAAAGTATTCTACCACAGACGGAAAAATCTTCCTCAATCTAATTGAATTTCTATTCATGTAGTCTTTTTAGAAAAAAGAAAGGTGCTATACTCATTGTATCTAGGATGAACTCGGATATTTAAGACCAGATCTTGATCCCATTCAAGCTAATTGTAAAACTCCCATGAGCTGCAATGATATTAGCATAACCCCTGCTAACACAGTGTGGCCCTTTATTCCCTCTAGTAGCTAGGCCATGTGAAGAGGTTTGAGAGTCTGCTTCTGCCTTCAAGCTAATGGAGCTCATCTTTTAGTTCAGGTAGTCAAGGCTCAGGTGCTCAGCTCCAAGGGTTAGGAGTTCATTGCCCCCAGATGTACCAGTAAGGGGCACCATTATGATGGGGTGCTGTGTTTGTGCAGGTTAAAATCAGGCTAAATCCTACTGTATTACAATAAGAATTTTTACTTTTTTGGTTGCACATTTTCTTTGATCACATCAGCCATCAATAACCAGAGCTGAGAGCAGGGCTGCTCAAGGGATTTGAAGTTGTAGCACTCTTCAGAGTGTAGGCTATGGTCAGTGAAGTGACCAGAGAGATAGACTCCTAAGCAATCAGGTGGAATGTGGTAGAAAGAGCTACCAACTTGCATGTATGTAGTTCAAGTCACTTTGCAATTATTTAATTGAGCCCCACAGCACCATTAGAAGGTATGTATTTCTGTGTCCGTTTTACAGATAAACTAACCAAGCCACAGATAATACAAGACAGATACTCAAAGGAGCCTAAGGGAGTCATGTCTCACTCACACTGAAGTTCAGAATGAACACGAGATGAATGTCTCCTTTGTTGGATACCTGACTCCTTTAGGCTCCAGGTCACACAAGTCAGTAGGAGAGGCATGCATAGACCAAAGAAATCCTGACTCCCGGTTTTGTATTTTAACCAACAGATCACACCAGCCTTCCCTTGCTCTGTGCTGGCCCCCCATAATACTTGATATCTAGTGAGCTCTCTCTCTCTCACCTTCTTTATTGTTCTCATGGACCTTTCCATCTCCTACTCTTACCCCATAAAAGAAAAACAGAAGTAACTTAGCACGGCACGTGGATTTTATTTGCTATTGAATATTTCTCCAGGTGAAGTCAGTGCCAAGACATTTTCTTTGAATCACGAAGCATTTGTTGACTAAGACTGAGTTCTAGCAGCACAAAAAACAGAATGTGATCTTATTCCCCCATTCCAATCATAGGCTACGTCTACACCACCATTTATGTAGGTATAATTTGTGTTACTCATGGGTGTGAATAAGCCACCCAACTGAGCAACTTAAGTTACACCAACCTAAGTGCCGGTTTGGACAGTGTTATTTCACGCCGACATAGCTGCCACCATTCGTTGAGGGGTGGATTGAGTCAATGAGCAAGCTCTCTCCCATCAGCGTAGAGTGGCTAGACTAGAGCACTTAGTGGTGCACCGCATTCTTATAGTGTAGCCATAGCCTGATGCACAACTTGCATTTTTCCTTAGAAAAAGAACATGGGCCCAATTTTCCAGTAAGTCCAACAGCCAGCAGGTCCATGGTTCTCTGTGGGAGCTGCTGGGTGCTGAGAGTTGTAGGAAAAGTGTTGCCACTTCTTATATGTGCCTTCATGGCTGCTGAGCCATTCTGAAAATCTGACCTTTGGTCTATTTTTGCTCACAGCAAAATCTGCTAAAAATCCCACATTAAAGGTCTAAAAAATAAAATTAGAAAGGCCAAGGCACAAAACGAGATTAAACTAGCTAGAAACATAAAGGGTAACAAGAAAACTCATTGTACAAATACATTATAAACAAGAGAAAGACCAAAGACAGGGTAGGTCCGTTACTCAATGGGGGAGGGGAGAAAAACGAACAACAAAAAAATGTTGAAATGGCAGAAGTGCTAAATGATTTTTTGTTTCAGTTTTCATCAAAAAGCTTATTAGCAATTGGGTGTCTAACAGTGACTACCAGTGAAAATGAGATAGAATCAGAGGCTGAAATAGGAAAAATAATAAGTTAAAAACTACTTAGACAAGTTAGATGTCTTCAAGTCACCTGGACCTGATGAAATACATCCTAGGAGCTAACTGAGGAGATATTTGAGCCATTAGCAATTATCTTTGCAGAGTCATGGAAGATGGGAGAGATTCCAGAGGATTGGAAAAGGGCAAATATAGTGCCAATCTGGGGAATTGCAGACCAGTCAGCTTAATTTCAGAAAAATAGTGGAGAAATAAATTTGCATAAATGATAAGGTGATAACTAACAGTCAGCATTGATTTGTCAAAAACAAATAGCTTTCTTTGACAGGATAACAAGCCTTGTTGATGGGTGGGGAGGAGAGAGCACGGTAGATGTGGTATAGCTTGACTTTAGTAAGGCTTTTGATACTGTCTCGCATGAACTTCTCAAACAAATTAGGGAAATACAACCTAGATGGAGCTACTATAAGGTGGGTGCATACCTGGTTGGAAAACCAGTCCCAGAGAGTAGTTATCAGTGGTTTGCAGTCAAGCTGAAAGGGCCTTTCGAATGGAGTCCTGCAGGGACCAGTCCTGGGTCCAGTTCTGTTCAACTGCTTTGTCAATGATTTAGATGAGGGCATAGAGAGCACACAAAGTTTGCAGATGTTACCAAGCTGGGAGGGGTTGCAAGTGCTTTGGAGGATAGGATTAAAATTGGAAAGGATCTGGACAAACTGGAGAAATGGTCTGAAGTAAATAGGACAATTCAATAAGGACAAATGCAAAGTACTCCACTTAGGAAGAAACAGTCAGTTGCACACACATAAAATGGGACATGACTGCCTAGGAAGGAGTACGGCAGAAAGGGAACTAGGGGCCATAATGGATCACAAACTAAATGAGAGTCAGTGTGATGCTGTTTTTGGGGGAGGGGGAATGACACCACAAACCTACACACACACTCCCCACAACACACAAAAAACCCACCCAACCAACAAAAACATGCAAACCTAATTCTGGGATGTATTAGCAGGAGTGTTGTAAGCAAGACATGCAATAATTCCATCCTTGGCAGTGTGTGCAAAGCCTGGATTGGATTTCTTCCCTCCCCCCCTCCAACATCTGGGGGTGAATCCTTCCTCCAGCACAGTTGCTTCCAAGGGTGTAGGGGAAGGCAGATTGCACCATGCTGTGCTCCTGGAGGATGGATCTGTGGCCCATAAAATGAGCATCCAGAAACTCAAACAGCGCAGATTACAGTCATTCACTGTCAGCGGTAAAAGCTTTATTACTCTACTCAGAGTCAGAGGACTTGCCAAAATATTAAAATAGAACATAATACATCTGCAGCAAAGCTTTCCAACATTAACAAAACGTATTGGCATTGATAGAACAATTAGATTGATTCACCTCTTACAGGTAGACTGTGTGAGCTGACTCATCTCAAAGGGCATTAAACTGTTCAGCTAAACCATTAATCTTTAAAGGCCTGACATACGACATTAGATTCACTTTTACATTTGTCATTGTGTTTTAACATTATTATTAAAGTACCAAACGAAGGCAATCCTCATCATTCACAATAGCATCCTGAAACTTACAAGGAAACTTTAACAGCATTAAGGGACATCATTTCTATAGTATGATCCTCTAAGACTTGCATTGCCCAGGTATGTGGCATATAGAAAGTGGCTGTTACCAGACAGTATAGTAGAAAGAACACATGATGCCAGACTTTTCATAAACGAGTCTAATAATTTGAGTTTTTATTGGGGCTACAAGACAAAGTTTGAGGCACTGATCAAATATAATGTAGATTATGTTCGGCATACAGTTTAACTGAGCCTTTTTCTGGAAGTTTTCCCCCAGATGATGCTAATCTTTATTTAGCTTTGTGAATATAAATGGCCCTTTTTCAAATAAAAAGCCTTTATAATTGGCTAAAATACAATATGTAAAAAAAAAAAAGATTGACCATTTCCTAATGTGAATGCACTAAAGCAAAGTGCATCAGAGCACACGAGTGAGCTACACGCCAAACCTGCCAAAGCTAAGGGTTTTTAAAGTGTCACTTTATCCTTGGAAGCAGGCTCCAAGTCTGCTACCTATCTTCAAAAAAAAAACAAAAAAAAACCCACCCTTTTATACACAGACTGTTTTATTCATCCTCCCCAGTTGTCAAAAAAGTCTCTCAAACTGGGGCTTTGAGGACTGCCCAGTACTATGGCCACATAGAAACAAGTAGCATCGGGCCTAGGGAATTGGGCCTCACTGAAAGTCAACACAATGCGGTGAGTGGGAGCAAGGTAACCCAGCTGGTTAGTGTTTTATAATTTAAGAGCTGTATCTTCAAAATGCTGATGAAGATGCAAGTGAAAAAAAGTTTAGTAGTCTCATTTTAATCCCCCCAGTGGCCATTGGTTCACATCTTTGTACTTCTGCACAATAAAAGCTTCCAACGTCTGCCAGTCCCTGTTCATCAGACATCCAAAACTTGGTATGTCAGAGGTGCTGCGGGTCAGGCACAAGCTGCAATGGCAGAGCTGTTCGCAGCAATCCCCATGTCCATGGCGCGTGCCCTCATTATGCCTCCCTTCAGCCAGTGCTCTTTGTTTCATAACTTTAAAAAAGCAATGCATTCATATACCAAGGAGAAGGGAAAATGAAGAAAAGATTGAGAAATTCCTGTCAGTAATGACTAGCCCAGGGGTAGGCAACACCAGCATGTGTGCTGAAGGCGGCACGCGAGCTGATTTTCAGTGGCACTCACACTGCCCGGGTCCTGGCCACCGGTCCGGGGGGCTCTGCGTTTTAATTTAATTTTAAATGAAGCTTCTTAAACATTTTAAAAACCTTATTTACTTTACATACAACAATAGTTTAGTTATATATTATAGACTTAGAGAAAGAGACCTTCTAAAAACATTAAAATGTATGACTGGCACGCGAAACTTTAAATCAGAGTGAATAAATGAAGACTCGGCACACCACTTCTGAAAGGTTGCTGACCCCTGGACTAGCCTATGCAGGCTGCACAGATCCTCATGCAACAATGGGTAAGTGCACTAAACCGAGGCATCGGAACTACAGGGCAGATTGTGCCGGACCATAACAGGGTCATGCATAAAAACAAGGGGAGTAAGAGCCCCCCAGGTCCCCAGTGTGAATGCATTAGCACTGGCTGGAAGGCTAAGCATGAAGGAGAGAGAGAGGGGATTTGGTGCGGTCCTCCTTTCTAGTAGGTGGGTGCAGAGGGGATTGTAGAGTGGCCTGTTGCCCATCATGCTGGTATCTAAGCAACTAGCAAAAATAAGTAGTGTAATGAACTATCCCCGCTTCTCTCCCACTCCTGGGCAGCGTGAGGGTCAATATGTAATTATTATGGAGGTAGGAATGGAGTCACAGTGGTTGAGGCTCCACTTTTTTTTAAAAAAAGGGGCAGAGCCGAAGCAGATAATAAATGATCCAGCGAGTTAAATCTGCTTCCCGAAGCATTCTCTTAGTCCTTTCTGCAGCTGCCAATGCTCAGCTGTGGGGAGAGGTATCCTAGAGCTGGTCCACGGCATGTAGACCCTCCAGCAGTGCAGAAAAGCAGCTCGTCCACTTGGGAATTTCAGAGTGGAAGGATGGGAAGAGAGTTTGGGGATGACCTGCACAGTTCATGGGCTACCTCCTAGCTCCTCCCCATGGGGACAGCACCAAACAGAAGCTCTTTATATAGACTGGGAAAATGAGCCATGCTTTAGTACATATTAGTTAACCCTAACAGGGACCTGCAATTGACCACAGTCAACTAACTATCTTGGTCCACAAGGTGCAACATGGGGTTTAAAAAACACGCAAACAACCTATTTTCCTAGCCTAGACATGCTCTGAAAGGTCTGTTTCCTTGGTCCTCTGCTCCATTCCCCTTGGTTTTCTTTGAGACTATCCGAAGGGCCATTAATCTATCATCTCATGTCCATGCTGAATGTACACAAACCAGTTAGTCACAACTCCTTCTCACTACAAGTGCTATTGAGAACAAAAAGTAATTGCATTGTGGCTGTTCTACTGTGTTCTTACAATAAATCCACCCCTGTGCAGACAGCCAGTACAAACCTATGCACCACTTAAGACCATTTTGAATCTTCAAACCAAGGCTGAAGTGGTATATAGATCTTGTGCTGGCCCTCTGTATAGGGGTGAGTTTCATCCTTATTGACTATCTGTGTGAAGTTATTTTGACCCTATTAGTGCTAATGGAAAAATGTCTAAAATGCCAAGTCATTTTCTATAAATATTCGATACAAGACCTACAACTGGAATATCTATGATAAAACATAGAACATGCTTCAGTTAAACATTAGGCACTTTCCCTTCAGGGTACAGGACCAAAACAAAAACAGCTGCCAAAGTACCAAGTACCCGTTCAAAAAAACTAAACACCATACACAGTTGACCATGCAACTAGCATGTAAGCAACTATATTTACCTTTAAAATGTGGCCTCTTACTAAAAATGTAAGTTTTTACATATTATGCCATTTTCCAAATAACCCACCTTAATAAAAACAGAGTAGTAATCCAGCATAAAGATGCTAGCGATTAAAAATCAACTTGCACAGTTTAAATCAGAAACTGGATGATTTCTATTGTAAAATTGAGGGATTTCCTACGCTTTAAAATGAACAGGTCTTGTTTCTTATAATGCAAATGAAGGTCCTGATGTAGCAATGCTTTTGTCATATGAGGAGTCCCATTAACTAATCACACAAATCAGGGCTTGCAAGGAGCAGACAAGCTGTTCTATCTATTATGTGTTATTCTGCAAATGAAATAAAGGAAGTCAGTTTACCCATAGTCATTTGATTCATAGAACTGTTATGGGATGTGGGGAAAATCCTTAAGTAAACTCTAACAAGCACAAACAGCTACTGTTGCAGACATATGCCAATGAAATTCAAGATCTACTTTAAAACTACCAAGGCCCAAATCCTATTTGTGTTATCAGTTGAGTGGAGTTATGCAGGTGATGAAGGTGAGCAGGATTTGGCCCTTCCATGGAAATCACTTTGGTTCCCAAAGAGAACTGTAACAGTGGGCCAAATTTTGCCCTCAGTTATGCTAATGCCACTTTATCGACTATGTTTTCTTTTGCATGGGTGTAACTGAGGGCAACATATGTCCCAGTATTAGATACTTATATCCCTATGACTGGTAGCTGACCAATTATAAAGTGAAAAGACATGTTTGAATCTCATTCATATGCAAAACAGAACATTCATAAAGGTAACAGGTTTTAACTTGCAGCTACCCGGAAGTAAAGACTGACTTTTAGCAACCTGAGTGCTGTCTCAGTTCAGAGACAATGCACCTGTTTTTCCTCTCCGTGGTCCAGCAAGGACACCCACTCTCAGGCTTCCAATTCACGACATTGCCTGTCTTGGCTGGAGACCTGCATCTCACCCCCTTCTGACTCCAGGCTGCATAGTTTCCCACCTTCTGCGTTATTCCCAGTAGAGCCAGGCTGCTTGCTTTCTCTTCAGAAATGGCTACAGTGTGACTGCCCCCAGCACAGCAATTTTTATGCAAGCTATTTTATTCTTAAGGAAAAAACCCATACACACATGCTAATAAGCTTACTAGAGATCATCCCCAACTCTAACATAGGCTCTGGCAGGAGCTGTCCTGCAAAACCCTACAAATGGGTCTCTTCTATGGTCACAAGTTGATAAAAACCTCAGCTCAGAATGACCACAGTCTTATGGGGCCTCATTAGGCACAGTCCTTCCAATCCTTCCCTAAGGAATGGGACCCTCCATGAACCAATGATCCTGTCCATTTGCTGGGTCAGGAAGAAAGGCCCTGAAACTGCTTAAAACCAAGATATTTATCCAAAATATCCTTTGGATGATGGTCTCTGGAGAATCCAGTTTTAACTGGGATATGCACACCTCTCCAGGGGGGTGGCTTGCAAGGGCTGATAACTGGAGGAATTGCATTAACATTCCCCTCCTACTAGAGGCATTACATACAGTTCCACAATAAGAACTACACAGTTTCATTTTTAATACAATGGATCCCAAAAGATATCAAACCTAACTCAATGAGGTTTAACTCAATTCAGTGAAGTTGATCTTAATTCCATATGGTTTATCCAGGATGTTGCAGGATAGAGCTCATCTGTCAAATACATCTTGTTATGGGCAAGTCTTCCAGAAATCAGCAGAGATTTAAAAATGACAAGGAGTACTTGTGGCACCTTAGAAATGAACAAATGTATTTGGGCATAAGCTTTTGTGGGCTTAATTCAGGGGTCGGCAACGGTCAGCATGCGGCTCGCCAGGTTAAGCACCCTGGCGGGCCGGGCCAGTTGATTTACCTGCTGACTCGGCAGGTTCGACCGATCGCAGCCCCCACTGGCCGCGGTTCGCCGTCCCTGGCCAATGGGGGCGGCGAGAAGCCGCGGCCAGCACAACGCTCGCCCGCGCCGCTGACCCTGGCGAGCCGCGTGCCGAACGTTGCCGACCCCTGGTTTAATTGATTACTCTCAAGTATCAGAGGGGTAGCCATGTTTGTTGCTTTTTACAGATCCAGACTAAGAGTCCTGTGGCACCTTATAGACTAACAGATGTCTTGGAGCATAAGCTTTCGTAGGGGAATACCCACTTCATCTGCATTCGCATGCATCTGACGAAATGGGTATTCACCCAGGAAAGCTTACGCTCCAATACATCTGTTATTCTCTTAGGTGCCACAAGGACTCCTTGTTCTTTTTGCTGATACAGACTAACACGGCTACCACTCTTCAAAATGACAGTTGGACTAGACCTGTCTCACTGAAGTCAATGGGAGCTTTGTGGAGGACTCAAACGGTAACGGAACATGGACTTGGATGTTGTGCAAGTTTTGCCATTTGCTGATTCTTCCCTTGGAAGAAGACAAGGCAGAGGAATCTTATAGATACTGCCATGTAGGGAGTGATCTGGCCTACTAACTTAGGGAAATGATTCAACACTGAACTAGGTTTGATCCTGCAGACACTTATGCATGTGTTTAACTTTATACCCAGGAACAGTCCTCTTGAGATCAGTGCTGCAGGACTAGGTCAGAGAGAGAAGAGTGCCCCCTGCTGAATCCTCAGCTCTACTTCTTACAGCTCCTAGCCTAAGCTTCCTTAAGCCTTTGACCATGGTGTAGCCATCCAATTATAACTGGATCTCCCAGTTTTATACGTGGCAGATTTCAATGTTGATTTCTCGCTCAGTTATTTTTAACACTCAGCTACACAGTATTTGCAGCTAATTGGAACATTAAGGAAAACCAATATCAACAAAACATAGTTGTTCATGTAAAGTCTTTGGCACAAGCTAACAGTTTTTTTCAAGTGTTTAAAAAATGCTCCTGGCAATTGTTATTAAAACAGGGTTAAAAAAAACAACATCTCCAGCACAAAATTTGGCAGCTCATCCAGAATCAAATTGCTGTGGCTGTCAGCTCCTGTCTTTAGGGAGTCTTTGTAAGTCTTGGTCACAATATGACAATCATTTTGGCAAGTAAAAACAAAAAGGGTTGGGTGGTAGGAAATCACGTGATTTTTTTAAGATGCTGTTTTCCGAAGAGAGGCATGAAACCATCATAATGAATGATAACTGCCAGGCCCCAGGCTTCCCCAGAGTGTTGGCAGGAAGGGTATCAAAGCAGTGTGTTTTAATGGGAATGCTACGCTATCTTCCCGGCACGAAGTACCAGGAGCTTGGTGGCATTCCAATGACACAGCAAAACATCACTTCCAGCATCACCGCCCCCGCCACTTAAAACCAATTTTGCTATTTTTTGCTCTAGTGCAGTGTCATTCATTGAAACAAAATTCTAGCTATAAATAAACCAGCAGTTCTCAAACTTCATTGCATCGCAACCCTCTTCTGACAACAAAAATTATGACAACCCCAGGAGGGTCCCACCTGAGCCCGGCTGCCTCAGGGCAGAGGGGTAAAGCACAAGCCCCACCGCTCCAGGCAGGGAGGCCAAAGTTGAAGCCCAAAGGTTTCAGCCCTAGGCAGGGGGCATGTAACTTGAGCCCAGCTGTCCAGGGCTGAAGCCCTCAGGCTTTGGCCCTGGGTGGTCTGGCTCAGGCTTCAGCCCTGGGCCTCAGCAAGTCTAAGCCAGCCCTGGCAACCCCATTAAAATGGGGTCGTGACCCACTTTGGGGTCCCAACCCACTATTTGAGAACCGCTGAAACAGATATAGGTCAAGCCTGTGCTGAATTTAGGCAGGGAGGGTCATCTGGTGGACAGAGAAGAGTGGAATTGGATGCCAGTGTTCTAGTCCTGATTCTACCGCTGTTTTACTATGTGACCTGTGGTAATTCACTGAGCCTGTGTGCGCTGTAGCTTTCTCATCTGTAAAATGGGGAGATGAATTTCTCTCTCAGGCAGGTATAGTGAGACGGAGTTCATTTTTTGTTCCTATTGACTTGATATGGGGCCAGGATTTCACCCTTCGAGTTCTTTGGATAAAGACACTATTACTAAAGTGGTTTGCGAAACATTCCCTCTCTGCCCCCCAGCTACTGAGGTTCTGCAAAACCAAAACCACCACAGGGTTTTGCTCAGCATAAAACAGCAGAAGTGAAGAGCTGTGTGAAAAAGATAGTGATAAGAAAGTCATAGCACAAAGCAGTCAGGATGGATAGGTGGAGAATCTTTGTCAAGGTCCTAATCTAGGTCTTTGCTTTGGGAATGAATTTACCTTGGATAGTCCACAGCCTGCCCCACTGCTATGCTTCACACAGGTGCATGGGCTGTAGCACTGAAGCATGAACCATCCTAGGAGTTCTCCTGCTCCCTAGCCTTCTCCCTCAACCCACAGAAAAGGAAGCGGAAGATTGCCCTCTTTCCCCAAGTCTGTTGATTGAGCTGTCATGTGCGAGAGAGGAAGGGCAAGGTGTAAAAAAATGGGGACAGGGTAATGCAACAGCAGGAAAAAAAATAAGGCCTCCTAAAATCCACCAGACCAACTGGAGAATCCATTAAAAGACAGAATGTTCTCAGCCAAGCCAAGACATCCAGTTAGCTAACTCTCACCCATCCCCAGACACTGAAGGATAATCTGTCCTGGAACAGAGAAGCCAGACACTATATCATCATGTTAATGATGGATTTACTTTGATTTTCCACATTAACTTTTGTTCCAAGACTCCAACTGCTCCCCACCTTGATTCTTAGCCTCTCCTGCTGCTGCAGCCTGGTACCAGTTTTGAAGTTTCTTTACTTAAGCTTATCGTAGGTCATTGAGTATTATGTTATTTGAATAAAAAAAGTCTCATCATTCCCCTTCCATTGTTCATTCTCTTTTTTCCCTTGTGAGATGTTTTATTCCTTTCTAGTATTTTACTGGAGAACTGTAACAGGGTCAGTACCTGCCTCTCATGAGAACCCCCTTCTGGTCAGGTGTGAGCCTGCTGTTTCTTAGTTCTCAGACCAGGGTGGCACCCACCTCTCATGAGCCACCCCCTGCCCCAGCCAATGATTTCTTCAGCAGGTCATCAGTGACTCAGCCCTCCAGACTAGTGTCTCTCTCTCTCTCTCTCTCTCTCACACACACACACACACACACACACACACACACACACACACACACACACACACACACACACACACACACAGAGTCTCTAGGTGGAAGAGAACAAACAATCCCCTTCCAGGGTATACCATCTTTACCTTCTGCCCAGGCTTCCTCCTTGGAGACACTGCCCTCTATAAAACAGTTCAGTAGGACCCATTGTGGTACCTCAGTTGGTCTGGCTAGGTTCTGGGCTCAGTCCTTGCTCAGTCCCTGAAGCCTGCCAGAAGCTCCTTCTTCGCTTCCCCAGTCTTCAACAGCCCTCCCTGGGCTCAGTCTTACCCACAGTATGGTGTCTACAGTCCTGCTGCTCTGCCAGGCAGGCAGCAACCAACTGTTCTGTACCTGTTGCTCCTTTTTATATGGCCCTCCTCACCCCTGATTGGCCACTCCAGCAGCTCCTCTAGGACTGCAGCCTGGAGGACTTCTCCTCTGCTCTTTTCCAGCAGGGGGCTTCCAGACCTAGTCCACTCTGTCACAAGAACAAACAAGATAAAAAAAAGAGTTAGCTCCTACTCAGTCTTCCCTGAAATCCATTAAGGCCCTATAAAAAGAAAATACTTTCCAAACGCTGCTGATGAAAAAGGTCTCAGACCTCAAAGAATCTCAGGCATTGGTATTTTTCTAATTTAGCAGATGTCAGAAATGAGGTGATTGTCAGCCTGTTTCTCCCCTACCCATTTTATCCCTTTTGGTCTCTGCTGTTGTACTCTTGTCCTCGTCTGCTTCTTGTCTTTAAACTTTATAGTGCAAATGGGACAGAAATTAAAACAGCTGTTATGAGTGACACACACCACAGTCTAAGATTTTTATTTATTGTACAGTACATAATAACAATGGTTGTGTGTGTGTGAGTGTGTGTGTCTGTCTGTCTGTGCGGAGGCGTTGTTTTTATTTTGTTCTGCTACCATACCATAGAATGTGAGAACTGAGAGCTTGGAAATAGACATTTGCAAATGAGTAAAAAGCTTTCACTGAATATTGAAAACACTCTTGTGACTCAACTGTGTTTAGAACCTAATTCAGTTTTTTTTGCAAGAGCTGAAATACTAACAGGTTTGATGAAACAGCCCATGCATATACATGATCACAGTTGGCACTAACCGAGTCATTATAGGAATTGCTATGGAAATTGAGGAAAGGAAAGCCAGTGCCAGTACACATTAGATATCTCCCAGGAATTTAGTTGGGCTAATGGTTGTGTTTCTATTGAAGACACCAGCTAATTGCTGTAGGGTTTCCTTACAGAACTAATTGTAGTCTAATGGCCATTCTTAGTCAATATCATTAGACTCCCATAGCATTCCTTGCCGCATATAACATTTATACCCATTCTGTAATGGTAGCTACAATGGATACTGAGCCAAGCAGAATGCCAGTTCTCTTACCCCTGTGGACGGTGGGATGTAGAACATGCCCACCCAGCCATTGAGAATGGAAAACGCAAGGAGAAGCAAACACAGATTTCAGATGGCAGATGCACATCAGCAGCTGAAGATGCCGAAGGAGGAACTACTTTCTGACCAAGCAGCAGTTGTGTGATCAGAAAGCCCGCCGGGGTTAGAGATAACAGGTTACTGACACCTGTGTAATGAGAGACAGAATCATCTTCTCTACCTGACCCATCTTCAGGGCACCTATCCTGGTTGCCACTATGCACAATTTTCTCTCTGTGTGTTTTACTAACTGGCTGCATTCGGGGTGAAAGTGAGTTGGTACGGGCCGGTACAGCGTACTGGTAAGAAACCGGTACCGGCCCATACGCAGCCCACATTAAAGTGCTGCCGCGGCAATGCTTTAATGTCATTGCCCCTTTTGCCCCCCACCTCGGGCCAGCCATTGCTACCGCGGCAGTGGCCAGAGCCCCGGGCCCTTTTAAATCACCCCCGCCAGGCAGCGGGGGCCAGGCAGCGTGGATGGGCTGGCTGGGGGAGGCTGACCCTCCAGCCCTGTCCCTTCCGCCTGAGGCCCCCATACTGGTAAGAATTTATTATTACTTTCACCCTTGGCTGCATTGGTTTGTACTTTTTATTTCCAGCTGGTATCATCTTGTATTTAAATTGCCTTTTAAAAAATAAAACCATCAAAGGAAGATGTCACAGTAGCCAAAGCTGCTTGTATGACAAGGGTTATGGAGCTTTTGTAACCCTGCACCATGTCACACGATGGCGATGAGGAAATAAAGCTCAGACTCCTTCCAGCACTCTGGACGTCACGCCTTTATTACACAGTCCAGAAGCTTTATTTTTTGTACAATGCAATCCAACATCAGTTTTTAAGGCAGCTCAATATATGTCACTAAGTCAAGGCAGCAAAGAAAACAGATTGTACACCTTTGACAGAGTTTTCCCTCACTGAATTAGACGTCTCCCAACTAACAGAAATATTTCTGTGCACAGGTAATGTCTAATCTGTTGCTTATATAATGGTTCAATAACTACACCACAGCTGTTCAAAAACAATTTTAACTGGAAAAAAACCCATTACACATCACCTCAAGCCAATTTTGTTGTTTAATACAGTCTATCAACTGTGACATATGTGGATAGCTGGTAGATTTCATTGTAGTAAGTGGTGACCCATGATGATCTAATGCTGGCTGCTACTCCCTTTATGCCATTTCCAGTTGGCAAATGGCTTCTTCTCTCCAGTGTTCCTTGTTGTATTTACCCCCAGTTTCTTTAGGCTATCACTTCTGAAAGGCAACATTTGGGTTTCCGTGATACTTCAGTGGCACGCATTCTAGACATCCTTCACAGACAAACAGCCCTTCTTTGGAAAGTGCTCCTTACTTGTGGGATTTCAGGACAGATAAATTGTCATGCTTCCAGTACACTGACCTATTCATCCAATAAACTGCTCAATGGACAGTGTTTGCACAACACACCATCAAAGACTAACACTCACTTTTTACAGTTTAATGAAAGCATTGTCTACACAGTTACGACAGGCTTATGGCATGCAGTACTCCTAGGTCTGTAACTAGCTAGGTCATCTCCTCGTACAAACCTCTCAACTGGTTTTCCTTTGTAAGAGTTGTGGCGTAGTGGAAAATTGTGCTGAAATTTGTAGGCAGCCACTTTAATTGTAAGGGGTTTCCTGTTCCTGCTTGCAGGCTAAGGGATTCTGTGGGAAAGCGTGCCAGTCTGGAATGAACCAGCCTGGAACAGGGTGGAATGAATGGTGCCGCTTTGCCTTAGGGAGCAGACTGCTTTGTCTCTCTCAGTTTCTGGTTAGTGTATTTTGTGTTATCCTTCTGGAGTCTAATAATAAAAGTCGTGTTACATGGCAACCTTCCAGCAACAGCATTAGATGTTTTTAATCGAATCTGTGTGTGTATACTGTGAACATACACTGGGGTGTCCTTCAGTTTAGATCCCCATCCACACTGATCCACCTCCCTTTTCTGCTATTAATGGTTGATATCAGAAATGATGATTCAGGAAGCTTGAGGGCAGTAGACAATTTTAGTTATGAAAAGAAATTCCTCCCCATGGGATTTGAAAAGTTCTGGTAGTATTGTTAGTTTATTAATTTTTTGGGAGGAGGGATGGGGCTTATGTCTTTCAGCAGGCCATAACTAAGGGGAGGTGTGATGCAGAGAGAGCATGAAACCAGAATGTCAGTCCTTATCAGGTATTGATACAGTGGTTCCTTCATATCTTTGTTGTATAATTAACAAAAGACACAACAGAGGATCATTGCCCACCGTTTCATCACAAGATCATCTTTCCTTCTGGAGGCTACGAGGAAGTAGAAACATGGGCATTAGTAAATCTAGATTTTACTCCTGGCACTGAGCAAGTTACAACTTCTGTATGGCTCAGTTTCCGCTCTGTAAAATAGAAATAATACCCATTGCTGATACTGATTTATTCATGCTTATAAAGTACTATGAGCTCCTTGGATGGGAGGTTTTATAGAAGCACAAAGTATTATAATTATCCCCAAGTCCTCTATCATAGAATGTTCTGTTTCTTTGTTCAGTTTCTGGCTCAGTGCTCTGTTTCCCAGTACCAGATTTATTTCTCGGAAGGGCTGAGGAACAGAGACGATAGGCTATATCCTGGCAGCTAGGTCTCTCACCTAGAAATTCAGCTGCATTTAGGCCATCATCCAAAAAGGCATTGACGTATGTGCTTAACTTTAAGCATGTGAATAGTTCCAATAGAGGCAGTAGAAGGGCCTTACTGGCTTTCTGGACAGGTTAACAAGATTCACCCAGTCTGTTCTCCAGTGACAGTACATGTCCTTATTGGTTGATGAACTGGGCAGCTGTTATCTGCCAGTTCACTTTGCAACCAAAGCCCTAGCATTGAGCCACCGTGTGGCTAACTACAGCACCCTCCCTTCTTCTCACTGCTGTTTCCCATTCCCTTTGAACTGCAGGCTGATACTGCTGAGTCCTCAGATACTTCTTATCCTTTTTCTTTAGCCTGCACAGTGAAACAGCTGACTCTTGGTATTTCAAGCAAACTCTATAGGATGCTATCCAGCTACTTGGACTTAAGTACTCTCCTCCAATCCGATACCTTAATACCTTGCTAAAGGCACATATAAAAACAAATACAAGTGTGCTAAGGCAACTACCAACTTCCGTGATATTAGACAGTAACTTGGTATGGTTTGCTGTATACACATTTATCACTGTCTTTTAGTCTGAGAAATGCAAGATGCACTCCTTAGCATTCCTTCTGAGGATAGCAAGTGGGTCCCATGGCCTCCAAAGAGACATCTCTGCTCCATGTCCAGTTCATCCCCATGACCTAATGCAATAATAGATTCCTCACTGCCCTTCAGTCAGCCAGATAATTATTTAAGGGGGTCATAAACTGGCCGCATGTTCTGAGTTCTGGGGATCCAGCAAGAGTCCTGCTGGACAGAAGATTTCTCCCTGCTGCTCCCAACAAGCCCAACCCTGGTGAGCAAGTATGCTTCACTTTGGTGAACGTCCACAAACTGTAGTGTCCGAAGATTAAGATGGTGTGACCCAGAGGCTCCTTGGTGCCAGATGGGAAAGAGTTCATTTCTCTGGGTCAGCAAGTCCTATCAGGCCCGATAAACTCACTGCACCCAAAACGCTGCTTTCATATTATTTATCCAAAATATGCCTTGTAAGGTATCAGATGAACGCTGATGGCACAGTGGTCATGAATATCATTGTGAAAAGTATGTACTGACACTGTACAAGGAATTGTGTTTTAAAGTCTGTAACAAGGCAGAGTGGAGAAAGAGGGCTTCTGCCAGACAAAAGCTGATCTAGTCCCCTGTCTATGCTGTACGTTAAACATTGTAACGTCAACAGAAAGGAAGCCCCATTTGCATGTGAGGTCAACAGGAGAAGCAGATTAATGTGGGGAGATGTGAAACCAATGCGGGGGAGTGGGAGCACACTGGAATACAAGCAATGGGGGAAGAAGAGTCTTATCTGGTGGCGTACATCAAAAGGACCATTTCAAAGGGTTACTGGACTACAAGAGGAAGGAAGAAGGACCACTTTCTTATCCTTCACTGAGGAAGCAAAAAGGACAGCACTTTCTGCATTCATGAAAGTTGGATCCTGGCCATGTGGGCTAGTGATGCTGGGAGAAATTGCTTTAGATAGGTATTTTAGCCTGTTCGAGTTACGTTTAGACTGAGACACATGTAATCCCTTATGTTTGACATGTAACCTGTTGGTCTTATTAGCTTTGCTCACTCTCTCTTAATCTTTATAAACAAACTTACATTTGTTTGCACTATCCGTAGATTCCAGAGCTGTGTTGTTATAAAGACCTGATCCTGAGGTGTGCCAGCCAAGCTGTGTATAGACTGTCTCTTCTGAGACAACTTAACTAGTTATTTCTGTAAGTGTCCAGTGACGGGGGCTGGACGCTACAGAGGGGGATGTTGGCAGAGGGGCTTGGGGGTTGGTGTGTGTCTGTCACTAGCCTGCACAAGAGAGGGCAAGCTGTGCAGAGACCTAGAAGTCAGTGGTTGTCTGTGGCCAGTGGCCGCTTGTTTCAGGACACTGAGCTACAGCCAGCATGTGGGAAGACCGACACGCTAAAGACAAGGGGTGGTGAGGTGCCGGAAAACCCTGAACACCCACGGGGAGCATTAGATGGCCGATAGACTGGCTGGTAGAATTCCTCCCCTCAATTTGGGGCATTAAAGATGTTACTATTTCAATTATAAGGTTGTAGCAACACTTGCAACACCTGGGGTCAGGTGTGGGATATAGAATAGCAGAGCATGGGAGACAGGAAGGTCGTTCATCTTCTGTGTACAGCAAAGGAGTTTTTTGGCTCTGCACAGCAGGTCAGCTTTTCTTCTGAACAGGCTGATTTGCTGTACGGGCAATATCTGCAACTTTGTGGGATGGGCCTCAAGGGCCAGACTTACCTTCAAAGTTGGATCAGGTGCTGGGTAGTTGAGTATCAAGAATAAAACCTGGGTTGGAGAATGGGAACAAATATTCTTCCATGCACACTGGACTCCTGCCTGCACGTATGTTACCAGCGTTGCCAATAATAATCCCTGTTAGCTCTAAATCTGCCGCAGGCGTCCTACTGCATATGCTTTGGGAATATCTGAGAATTAAAAGCTTTTGGGAAAATGTCAATACCTGAATACAAATGATTTTAGGCATTACGCTGTCATGAGGCCACCTTCCCCCAGCCTCCTCTCTAACAGTTATAGGCCATTTAGCTGTTGTCTGAGCTGATCCAAAAGATATGAGGTGGGTGGGGATTTTGTAATCTTCTCTTGGCCAAGATAGTCATTCTGATGGAATTGAAATTACTGTGTACTTTCCTAAATCGTGGGCTGAAGTGTTAGAAGTAAGTCATCAGGCTGGTTTACAAAACCTTTTAGTTAGTAGGGCCTGGATCCAGAAAAAGCAAATGCTTAACTTTACATGAATAGGCCCATTGGCTCCAGTGGGACAACTTAAAGTTAAGCACATGTTTAAGTGCTTTCCTGGATCATGATTAGATTAAATATATGCAGAAGGCTGGGGTAGAATGACTGGGACAAATTCTGTTTGCTAACTTACGTAAATACTAGTCCCATTTAAACTAAGGGTCCTACTCAGGCAAATAACTTCACATGATGGGGTGCTGGGCCGTGCTACACTAATACAAATAATAATGAGGTCTGCAGAATCTCTGTGCTGGGTTTGAGCATTACCCACAGCTTTTGCAATATTGTTTCTGCATGAGTCATGTGCGGCTAAATCGCCCCCCAACATGAACAATTCTAAAATACAGATGGATCAGGTATGTCTACACTACAAGCGCCACAGCTGCAGTGCTGCAGTTCGGCTGTTGTATCACGGCAGTGTAGACACTCGCTAGTCAAAGGAAGAATTCCCAACTGTGAATTTTTCACAGCCCTGACCGCTGTAGTTAGGTCAATGTAAGTTTTAGGTGTAGACCAGGCCTCAGTGTGATAACTGTTTTGTTCTTTTGGTAAAAAAAGAAATCACACTTTCTCCTTTTCCTCTTTACTTCTTTGCTTCTTCTGAGAGGAAGGATGGTTCAGAAGTTAAGGCTTTAGTCTAGGACTTCTGCGGGGGACATAAATTCTGCACATGCCCAGTGGTGCAGAATTCCCCCAGGAGTAGGGTGTGAATCTTCCACTCTGGCCAACATACATTGTGCTGATATAAGCGTTAGCTTCTGTCCTTTGCAGAGGTTATTATGCCAATGGGAGAGCTCTCTCTCATCAGCCTAGAGTGCCTTCACCAGATGCACTTCAGTGGCGCAGTTACACTGGTACAACTGTGTCGCTGCAGTGCTGTACATATAGCCAGGGCCTAAATCTCTCTGTGCTTCTGTAAAAATGGTGATAATACTTTTCAACCTGTGCGGATATATACATTAAAAAACCTTGAGTGCATTGAGATTTACTGAAGAAAAACACTCTATAAGAGCTAGGTATTATCACGCTCCTCTGTTCTAATCTGTTGGCTGGAAACAAGGAAAGCCAGTACCATGTAACCAGATAGCTTTCCATGCACCACCAGTAGTCCAAGCTTGGGAAATTTTGACCTAGCTAAAGGTGGGGTTTCAAAATTCTGTATTGCTTCACCCCTCAGATTGGCCATCTCAGCATCTTCATTAGACACATTGGTTCTCAGATTTTAACTGGGGTCCCCCATGCTCCTTTGACTTATTACTACTTGGAACAACATCTTTAGTCTGGTGAGCTGGAAATAGCATTACTGGAGGCATATCCATGATCGATAGGAAAAAACAAATTGCCCATTGGCAATCTCCCTTTGAAAGTATGCTCACTGGTGGTGTTGGACCACACTGATAAGAAATGTCAGACCACCTTAATGCAAATGTCCTGAAAACCTGGTACATAATTCAAAGAGTATGTTTCAGGGTTCACTGCTGGGATCCTGCTCTCCCTACTGCCTAGCCATTGTGTCTCTCATTATACTATGTATATATAACCAGGACCGAGCAGTCAGATGTATGACCTGTCAAATAACATTTGATGGAGCAGATGAAAAGTTAGGCCAGAAGTGACATGCTACTCATTGAAATGAAGGACATGTCATACACGATTTCCTCCTCATCTCAGGCTCTGTCATTTTGCCCCACCGTCTGGCATGTGATAATACATGTCAACTGCAGTGGTTCCTGTTTCATGCACAACATCTGTTTGTAGTTCACCGCTTAGATGAGCAAGTCACCGCAGTTGTACAAGACAGCTGGGAGAGAGGATATGTAATTTAAAACCGTTCTGCAATGAGGGAAAACTGAAGAGGAATACGGCAAGAAAGAAATTACATGGGCCAGAGCCAGCCATTTAGCATTGCTTATCTGAGCTGTCGACATTGCAAGGGGTTCCTCAACACAGTTTGCTCTGAGCTGTTATGTGTCAGGTGGGCTATTTTCAGAAATTACTGGGAGATATATTTTTTTTAATTGTGCCACTGGCCTGTATGACTGTGCATGAAGATTGCCACGGTGCTAGAATTGGACATGTCTGCAAAACCATATGTATGGGCTTCTGTGTGAACATCAATCTTTGGAGCAGGAGTAATCAAGGGAGCATTAGTCTAATTATCCTAATCATCCAACAGTTGTGGAAATTTCGAGTGTACATCTCTGAGGATCCACCTGTAGGAGATACTGGCTGAAGTATCATCACCCTCAGGGCATATTGTGGCAGTCCAGATAGAAAGGGAGATAGGACCAGATTCAGAATCAAGAAGTGACTGAACATTAGTGAGTGAGGGTATAAGTCAAGACTGCAGGTGGCAAAATCTGTTAAAGTCACTTGTATCCATGGTGACTCCTGGACTTCCTCAAGGTCATTGAAGAGTTAGGACTAGGGGGGATTTCTTAGACATCAGCAACAGGCAGAAAGGATCTCCTGCAGGGACCTAATTCTCCCCTAAACACCGAGGGACAGATCCTTATCTGGTGCAAAGTGGCAAACTTCCATCAACTTTTATTTGTTTTTAAAATAAGAGTCAGACACTCAGCACGTCACTGAAGTCAACAGAGTTATGCTAGTTTATACCAGATGAGGATCTGGCCCTTGAAAAAGTTACATCCATATTGGGCAATTCTTTTTGACCCTCATTTTTGTACAAAGAGCTATCTTGTTACAGGGCCATGGTTCTTGTCTGGACTATATTACACCTGTGCTCCACAGACTGTATTAGCTTCCAGGCATGTTTAGGTGCAATTCCACATTTGTTTTAATCCAAGAAGCTCAAGGTAATTTGTCTCTTGGCTGCTGTAGAAATCGCACCCCTTCCCCCCATTTGTGCTCTGGGCCAGCAGTCGAGATCAGCCCAGAGGATTGATCTGACGCTCTCTAGCTTTGTATGTTTGGTGGCAGAATATTTTCCATACAAAGGCCCCTAACTCTGGAATTAGCATTCCCTGCTGTCCTGACATATTGACTTTCTGGGGATGCTGTAAGGCACATGTGTTTTCTGTTGGGGTAGGTTGGGAAGGTGGGTTCTCCAGAGGGGTGTTCTCAGCTTGACATCATGTCAGTTCCATTTAAGTTTATATTTTGTAAGCATACCCAGAGGATGGTGTGCATATTTAATAAAGCCACTTAATAAATAAATAAAAATGACAGGCGGAACTACCTGAAATATCAAGAACATTGATAAAGAAATCACACAGCATTTTTCATCTTGGGTCCCTTTATGAAACAAACGATTAAAATGAGTGGCACTATATTCCGAGCTCAGGAACTGCTTGAAAGGTTTAATCTATAATTTTAACCCACCTCAGCAGCATTTAGCAGCCAGGGAAAGGATACAATCAGTCAAAATCCTATGCCGCAGAACCTCTGGCACAGGTTGTCTGATGTGCTTATCTGATCTCACTTATACATCGGTGTATCTCTGGACTACATTGGATTTGTTCCTGATCTACATCATTGCAAGGGAAACCAGAATCAGGCCCTCAAAGTATTCCTCACCCCAGTCTGAACCTTCTAAGAGCTTTGCCTGAGCAAGTGCGCAAGGACTCAATAAGGAATCTAGGGTTAGCCCAGAGAATAAATAACTCTGTTGTCTGAGAGCTAAAGTGAGCTGACAGGACAAAATGTCATCTGGGAATTACTTTTCAAAACAGAACTAACACCAAATAAAACAATGCTGAAATGTAATTTGTGCATTTTAATAATTTCCTTTTTATATTTTAAAGCTATAATATAAAATAAATATGACAAAGCACTGAATGCATAATTAGCATGAAATTACACCTCGTTTGTTTCCTCAAAGTTGCTTTGTCTGGATTATAAATGGTATGTGGAAAGAGTAGAAACTGAAATATCTCGGAGTATTAAAAATTCTTTTACGATGGTGCCATGGGGGCTTTAATGTCCTCTTTTATTCCTGACTCTAATTTATTCTCCTTGTGTTGTCAGTAATAACCTTTCTAGAAACTGCACTCTATCCCTCATCTGAGCTCTGGCAATTTCTGGGGCACTGTCTGCCACAATAGCTGGTGCAAAAGGTGACAATTTTATACTGAATGGAAAGAAGAACATGCTTCCTTACCATAATGTTCCCAGATAGAAGCAGAGATCATTCCCATTCTTTTGCTTTATGGAGCATCCAGTGAACTTTCATGGCAAGACACTGGGAACTATATGAGCACAAAACAATTTTATGAGCCCTGCTGGGAGTGTCATGATGACCTGAATTTCCATGCAAACCTGTCGTTGACTGGGCCGTGGGCAGTCAGGCGTAGTGGTAGAAGTGAGAGTTCGGCTTAGTGGTTAGAGCGGGGTCCAGGGTGGGTAGAGCCAAGGATCAGTACTGGAGGGACAGAAGCCAAATGCCAGAGGGTAAACTAGAGTCATAAGCCAAAGGCGGAGCCAGGGCTCAAGCCCAGATATGTGAAGCCAAAGAGGAGCAGGAAGCAGGCTGGAGCAGGAACTGGAACAAGGGCAAGCACAGCTGTGGGCATGGTACGCATTGAGCAGCTCCTGATCCACAATAGGGGCCAGGCTTATTAGCAGGGCCGCTAATTCAACCACTAAGCAGGGGCTGTGGCCACTCAATCAGTTCCAAGGCAGCATAGCTGGGCTCATTGGGTGCCTAGCCACAAAGCTAGCCAGGTCGCAGGCCAGAAGGTGGGTGGATGTTTTCAGAGAACTACCCACAATGACACCAAGAGCTTTCTTGATTGGTAACAACTAATTTAGACCCATTCATTTTGTATGTATAGTTGGGATTATGTTTTTCCAATATGCATTACTTTGCATTTACCACATTGAATTTCATTTGTCATTTTGTTGCCCAGTCACCCAATTTTGTGAGATCCCGGTGTAAGTCCAAAGCGGACTACGAAGAGTTAACTGTCTTGAGTGATTTTGTATCATCTGCAAGCTTTGCCACCTCAGGTTAAACAGTACAGTATAGAT
Source organism: Trachemys scripta elegans (assembly GCF_013100865.1). Taxonomy (NCBI): domain Eukaryota; kingdom Metazoa; phylum Chordata; order Testudines; family Emydidae; genus Trachemys; species Trachemys scripta. Next base: position 9,508,086 of record NC_048306.1, on the reverse strand, counting down.
TCTTGGGGGATCCTACTATTTACTTTTTTCTGTTGTGAAAACTGACCATTTATTCCTACCCTTTGTTCCTATCTTTTAACTAGTTATTGATCCGTAGGAGGACCTTCTCTCTTATCCCATGACTGCCTTCTTTGCTTAAGAGCCATTGGTGAGGAACTTTGTTGAAGGCTTTCTGAAATTCCAAGTACACTATATGCACTGGATCACTCTTATTCACATGCTTGTTGGCCTTCTCAAAGAATTCTAATAGATTGGTGAGGCACGATTTTATTTTACAAAAGCCAAGTTGACTCTTTCAACATATTGTGTTTATTTATGTCTGATCATTATGTTCTTTACTATAGTTTCAACCAATTTGCCTGAAATTAGGCTTACTGGCCTGCAATTGCAAGATCACCTCTGAAGCTTTTTAAAAAAAATTGACATCACATTAGCTCTCCTCCAGTCATCTGGCACAGAAGCTGATTTGAGTGACAGGTTACATTCCACAGTTAGTAGCTCTGCAATTTCATATTTGAGTTCCTTCAGATCCCCAAAAATAATGTCTTGCACCAAGTAGGAAAGACGCAGAGAGCTTCTGGCAAACAATGGGATGATCAAGTGTCCAGTATAATTAGTTCAATTCTTTCTAATGGTTGCAGTTGGTTTGGGATCAGACCCATTCTTAGCAAGGGAATTTCAGAGGCAGAATTCCTCAGCAGTGGTGTTTTTGTCTAGCATTTCTAAGATAATAAAATTAGGTCTTTACATTTTGCAGTTCAGATTTTGTTCTCCATCAGTCAACTGCTGGTCACTAATCATTCCTGATTTTGAGTCATGTGGGGTGTTCCTAAGACTGTGCAACTGCTCATTTTTTTTTACCAATATTTGTAATAATTAGCAAACAAAGAAACATTCTGAAAAACCATGCACGTATATTCCACCTGGTATACACAACTTTGCAGCAGCAGTTAGAAAGCTAACAGAAAGAAGGTTAGGAACACTTAGGAAAGGGATAGATAATAAGACAGAATATATAGTGCGATTGTGTAAGTCCATGGCACACCCACACCTGAATACTGCATGCAGTTCTGGTTGCCCCATCTCAAAAAAGGTATGTTGGAAAAGGAAAAGGTACAGAGAAGAGCAACTAAAATGATCAAGGGTTTGACACAGTTTCAGTATGAGAAGAGATTTAAAAGACTGGGACAGGTCAGCTTGGAAAAAGGGACGACTAAAGTGGGGGTATGATGGAGGTCTATAAAATCATGTATGGTGTGGAAAAAGTGAATAAGGAAGTGTTATTTACCATTTCACATAACACAAGAACTGGAGACACCCGACGAAATTAATAGGCAGCAGGTTTAAGACTAACAAAAGGAAGTGCTTCTTCACCCGTGGAACTTGTTGCCAGGAGATATTGTGAAGGCCAAACCTATAATTGGATTAAAGAAATAATTAGATACATTCATAGAGGATAGGTCCATCAATGGCTATTAGCCAAGATAGTCAGGGATGCAACCCCACACTCTGGGTGTCCCTAAACCTCTAACTGCCAGATGCTGGGGCTGGACAAGAGGGGATGAATCACTTGATGATTGCCCTGTTCTGTTCATTCCCTTTGAAGCATCTGGCACTGGCCACTGTCAGAAGAGAGGATACTGGGCTAGACGGACCATTCATCTGATCCAGTATGGCCGTTGTTATGTTTTTATTGGTTACTATGTTTCATTTAGATGTCTCTCAATCAAGAGATTTTCCTCTTGTTGAAAGCTGGTCCAAAAATTTCTGTCAAAACTGTTTTGTGATAGAAAATTGAGTTTTTCACAGAACAAAGGTTTCCATGAATAATGTCTGCTTGCTGTGGAAATGTTGACTTTCAACTACATCTTCCACGATGCCTTATGGCAAGTAGTTTAGCAATCAAGGAGATCATGGTGCATCATGGGAGAGGTAGTCTGGCCAGGGAACCCAGTCCACAGAGCAGAAATGTGGGCATGAGACATCTGAACTAGAATTCCTATGAATTACCGTGGTAGTATTTCCATATTTAAATTTTTGATTTTCAGACCAAAAAATAACTTGTTCCCCCCCTCACTCCCCAGCAAAAGTAAAATTTTCTGACCAGCTCTGCTTTTATCCATTTATTTGTTGTTAAAATGGTTGGTCCCTGAGTTGTTGGGTCCGTCAATATAGATTTTTATATAGCTCCTTTCACAGTAATCTGAGGTCTTCACAGATATTAGTCAGTTTATTTTCCCAACGCATTCTTGACCCTGGGTCTTTAAAAAAAAAAAAACAACTCTGAAAACTTATGCAGAACTACATAAAAACTACAGCTGCTTTCAAAGAGCTCATTAAACAAATAAATAGAGCTCGTAAAAAAGGAAAGTACATTTTGAAAAAAAAATCAAAAGAAAGATTTTCATTTCATTTTAAATTTTCAGGAAGTTTTTCATGTTTTCGGAAAAAAACTTGCATTGGTTTTACTCTCCTAGATAGAAGGAAGGGGAGAAGAAAACAAACAAACAAACAAACAAACAAAAATGAAGTTTCAACCAAAATGAAAACTTTCCAGAAAAAAAATGTTGCTGTGTTCAAAAAAGGTATTTTTTGTTAAAAAGTTTAAATGAAAAATAAAATGTATGCAGGTCTATAACAAAGAAACAACTAGAGATCTTGAAAAGAGAATTGTAGGGAGATTCTGAAAGGTAAAGTTTGCTGGAAGTGATAGTGTTTCAAATCCTTTACTTCATCTGTGATCAAAGCAAGAAAGATTAAATTGCAAGCACTTGCAACTCTATGTTAATAGTCAGTGATTTAACCCCAACATTTATTGAAATTGTTTTCACTTATGAACTTTTATAGTGACTTGTCTCCAGAAAATGTAGTCTAGTTATTAAGTCAAAGTTGCAAAGCAATTGAAAGGAAAAGGAAATTGATATATGGGATGCCTTGTGATTTAATAAGTGAAGGGCTAAATACAATACTCATTAACTGAAGCAACCTCATTCAGCAAGAATCAAATCTATGCTTTAAAAATGCAGTACCTTATACTAATCAGACACTTACAAGAACATCTTGGTTTTAAATATCTCAATCTCCACTCTGTAGCAGAGATTTTTCAGAGTATTTATAAATCTGTCTAAACTCTGGTATGTTTAGAAATTTATGGCTAATGTTTTTTTCCCTATTTTCCCTTCAATTGTTATTTTTAAAGCTGAAATATAAAATCTGTTCCAAATGAAGTAGTTGCATGGAACATAAAAAAATTCAAAAGCCTAATGAACAACTTCAAAAAGTGCTGGATATCTGAAGCATTTAGATCTGGAAGTAGCCATTTTAAAGAGTTCCCGTACACAGGAATAAGTCGTTCATCGATAAAAAGGGTAAGTCAGCAAAAGTGCTTTTTATACATTAAAATTGCTGGTTGTACATCATGTTGAAAGTGACTGACTTAGGACAAACTTTTGTGGACTCAACATAGATGGCTAAGAGTCCAGTAAACCAGAGAATGATTTTTTTTAAAGGAAAACTAAAAAGAGAGAGACGTGCCATGGCATTCTTTTATGCATTGAAAACTTTAAGTAAGTTAATTATGGGATTTTAGTAGCTAGGTGGAATCAAGGATGGAAAATGATACAAGAGCAACCATGTAGCCATATTATGTACAGATTTTACTCGTAGTACTGCAGATGACAGAGGATCTACACCACCCCCAGATTTGTCTTCAGCTGTTAATGGATGAGTTATGTTCTCTAGGGGTCTCAGAACTGGCTCTAGTGTGGGAATGTAGAGGTAACAGGCCTCCACACAGATGATGCTTGACACTCAGAGTTTTGGTTATGAAAGGAAAATGGGATCAGGTCCAACATTCAGGGTCTGTTTTAAAATCAAGAAGACAATAAATACCAAACAACTGCATATACGTTATGTGGACATATATCTTCATTTATCTCTCGGGATAGGTGTGGTAGCTCATCTGGTATAAAGCAATGTCCCCCTGTTTAAAATGCACTACAGAATTTACTTTGCTGATGAAGTTTTCCATGTCACATTGCCTTATAAAATCTTAGAAATTAGAGATGGTCATTTAGGGCTCCTTGAAATCAATTGGATGTTATCACATGAGTAAGTGCTTGCCAACATGAATAAGGGTTGTACAAACTAGCCAATGCGCCATCCTCATGCTAGAGTGGAATCATGTCCCATTATCTAATCCAAGGCTTCAATCACTTCCCTGAGAAGAATATCTCACCATCCAAAGACAACTCACTGCCAGATATTTGTACCTGGTGTTCAACTCACATTTCCCCCCTTCTACAGAAATACACTGCTCTTTGCCCCGGCATTGCTCTGGGGCGGTATGAGGCAATAGCAAGGGGCCAAGGAAGAATTCTCTGGCTGCAGCAGCAGTGCTGAGCCAATATAAGCAGATCTACATTGCTCACACTCACAGTGTCCAGCATAGTGGGTGTGTCGGAGGCAAGGCTCAAGCAGACCGTGTAGCCTGTAAGCATCTTCTGTAAGTTAGAGCTGCACTCCATAGGGGCTACTTTCCAATGCTCAGGGCTGTCTCAGTCCCTGCAACAGCCAAGAATCCGGAGGCTGGAAAAAATCCGGAGTCTGGAAAGGTAGCATAAATAATCCAATTTACATATGCAGGGGTGGTAATTGTGCACATAAAAGTAGACACACAAATGCATAGACAGCACAAGGCTAGCTATGAAAATCTGGCCCACCTCATGCTGAGGTTGCCAAGAAATGAGATGAGAGGGGGGGGGGGAGGGATAGCTCAGTGGTTTGAGCATTGGCCTGCCAAACCCAGGGTTGTGAGTTCAATCCTTGAGGAGGCCAATTAGGGATCTGGGGCAAATTCAGTCTCTGCGTATCTCTAAAATAAAGGCCTCATTTGTATCCCTTGCTCTCTGGAAACCAGTTTGTAGGACAGTCTCAAGTTTTTTGAAATGGAAGCAAGCACACAATGAGATGCAGGAAACGAAATGAACACCTCTCCCGCAGTATATCTTGGGGAAGGTACAGCCTGCCATACACACCTCATTTCAATTCTGTTGAACAATTAGCAGGATCAAATCCTCTTAGTGGTTATGCCAAATGGGAACAGTTTGGGGGCAGCTTGAAAGAGAGCAGTTATCAGCAGAGAAACCTCTGTTTCATTTGACAGTTTTCCTACTGCTTTGTAACAGCAGACTGCTTTCTCAGTGCCTTCCTGCACTGAAGGTAGGCAGCTCAAATTATAATTGGGATATTTAATTATATATAAAAACAGCCAGTGGATTTCCTTTTCTTGTTTAGGGGTAGTCATTCTGGAATGCGTCATATGAAGATCTTTACATTCTATCCTCACATAAAATTATCTTACTTTTTCTATCTTCTATTATTAAAATAAAAAAGATACACGTGTGTCCAGGTGGATTTTTGTCAGACTCTCCAAAAGTAAATCACATCTTGATTTAGGTTTAGATGCTGGATTGGGTATATTTGATTTTTCCCACAAAAGACATTTCTTCTACTTACATCTCTTATGAACCCTAGGGGAAAAAATCCCAGAACCATTAAACTAGGACTTCCCTTCCAGTAGTAGTTTATCTGGACTAAATATGTCATAAAAAGAATACACAGACTATGTGAATCAGATCTGTGAAAATATTGGTTAAAAATGGTTGCATAAAACAATTTTCATTCTGTTTTCATAGGATAGGGTTACCATATTTTGTGCCTCCAAATGGAGGACACTCCCCGGGGCCCCACAAAGTACTTCCTGCAAAGTTTATAGATGTGTGCATTGGGATCCAGAGTTTTAGGGGGTGAGGGATGGGGCAGTGAAGGTGACTAACCTACAAGACGCTTATGGGAACCGCTGAACAGAGGGTCTCCGTTGTGCATGCATTTAGAAGGCACAGTCTGGCCCACAGTTAGCCATACTGTGAGCAAAATATGAGTGCTGAAAATCAGTGGGCAAAAGGCCAAAACTGTGATGTGAAACTGGAACCATCTTTGCCATTATATCTATATAAGGAAAAGTCTAACTTTGTTTATGGACCCTCTTGTCTCTGTAATATGTGATAGCTGTTCAGATAAACATTTCCACATTTTGAGTAGCAGAAAAGGTCATTTTGCGTTATTTTTTTCCTGCTCCTCCCTTCTTTCTTTAAAGTATAGTCAGGATGGATGATAAAATTCTTGTTTGTTCTTATAATATAGAATTCATATGGGCTTCTCTCTTTTGATTATTGAGTCTGTTCATTAATAATAGAAAAATCACTTATAAATAAGCATCTGTATATCTTTATGGAGAAATATAGGTGTAGTGGGTCACATTTCTATAAACATGCCACAGCATTGGCATACACATCCTTACATATGTACAAATCTCATAGCTTTGCATGCAAACCTTGTGCATAATTACTCCTTTAGTACATGCAAACACAGGGTTTGTAAATGCAATAGATTCACCTGTACATACCATGGGCCAGCTTCTCACGTGATGGAGCTCAGCAAGTTCCATTTTAATAGATTTACACCAGAGACTCTAGCCTTCTAAATGCCATTTTAAAGGTCAGCTGGAACTTTGGCCAATGTAGTGCTTCAGTTACATCATTAGATTGATAGTTATCTCTGTGTTCTGCTTCATTAATCAATATTTCCCCCCTGCTTCTACAGGGCTTTTACGCTAACTTAACATCCCGAATTTTCTTATCCAAATAAACTTGATTGGTGGGTATTTCATCCTAGAGGAAGAAAAGTGTTTTAGGGAATACACACAAACAAGTTTTTAATTGCATCTCAGGTTTTATATGTCTGTGGAGCTTATTGCAGTATATAAGCAAAAGGTACAAGACAATACTTGTAATTCAGTCTCGGTGACAGGAGTCAAATACAAAAATCTAACTGTAAGTATTGTAGCCCAGAGTTTAGAACGAGATTCACCATGGATCCATCATCTTTTATTTTAAAAGAGACCATTACTCAGACATTTGAAGGTCTAATTCACCTGGTGTTTTTATTTTTAGTAAATGGGAAGAGGAAGCTGGCAGGTTTGACAATTATTTGTAATAGGAGTGGCTGTGCAATGAATAAGCAGTCCTAATAATTAAGCCTTATGTTTCCTTTATTATTGCTGAACATTTTTGAAACACAGTTAGGGGAAGGGTTCCTGATTTGGATCTTTAGTAAAAACTGAGCCTTTCTTTAAAAACCAAGCAACCAAAAAACAAAACCCCTCTCCTCCTCCCCTCATTTAACTATGGTAGTTTCAGTGCCTTGACAAATCTTTTCACTAGTGTAGAATTCTATGACGAGTTTGTGGTTTGGTTCTGTTCTTTTAACGTGATTGATGTAGATCTGTCTGACCCATAATAATTAGAGAGACAAGGTGGGGGAGGTAATATCTTTTATTGAACCAACTTTTGGTGGAAGAAACAAGCTTTCGAGCTTACACAGAGATCTTCTTCAGATCTGAAGAATTATTATATATAATTAAGAGAAGTGGTTAACAGATAACCTAGTATTGCCTCTCTAAATACTGTGCATTCTGCAAGCCATCATTTTCTGTGAGTGAAAGACTGTCTTGCTTGTCTTAATTTTTTTTTTTTTTTTTGGCCAGACTAGTGTATTTTCTGTTTATGCAGTTCAGTTATCTAACACTTACTTTATCACCTCTAGTTCAGTCTTTTAGCCTTGCTTAGGCAAATCTCCCACTGACAGCAAATGGAAGTCAAGGGGCATTATGCTTACACAGGACTGCAGGCTCAGAACCTACGCATGGAATGATTTTCATAACCAAGCTGATTCTCTTATATGTGCAAAAGTTTCTCAGATGCAAGCTTTTATTCCGCGAAAAATATGTGCATCATGTCTGGATCAGTCGTGGCTGTCCTCAAGGTCACTGGATTCATTCAGTATTAACAGCGTAGAAAAAATTCCTCAGAAGGTAATTACTCAAACAATAACCTTTAGGATGTGAAAGGCTCTAAGCCAGAGCTATGTTAGGAGTTTTTCAGGGGAGGAGATGCACCACTACACTGAAGATGGCTGGAGGCATCATGCCAAAACCTGCCTATAATAGGAAACTAAAAGCCTTGTGGGAGAACAAAGAGAATAATGGTGTGTCAGCTCCTTTTCTCTGCATCCTAAGCTTGCTCTTCTACATAGGCCACCTTGTTTTCTCAGCCGTTGCAGTGTTGCTTCTGCCAGCATCTGAGTTTCCTCTCTGGCTTTAACTCTCTTTTCAGACATTGCCATCTGACCTTGAAAGCTGTTCGCCCTGGCAGCGATTCGGTGCATAGCCGCTTGTGTTTCAGAGAATTTAGATTCAGTAACGGTTGTTAAATTCAGGTTAAGTTCCTGCATTGCTTGTTTGGTGACAGATTTGTGGGTCTTCTGCACCGCTCCACCATCTTGAATGTCTTCCAGGTATGGCTCGCCTTTTCTGGAGCTCCTTGTTTTTACAGCCTCTTTATTTTGGGGAGTGGGAGAGGGAAATTAAAAGGGAGTCTAGAAACATCCTTATGTCTTAGTCTGTGACTGGCTTTAAGGTGCTTTATAAAACACCCCACCCAAGGATTATATGGAGTCACCACAAGGCACATCCTACCCCAGGTCCCGGGAAGACTAGATCGGGGTGTTGGTATTGTCCTGCTACACGAAGGTTATGTTTTGATGAATCCGTAGAGCTAGGTCACTTTATAGAAGGGACTGCGCCTTTACAAAAGAGATAGAGAAAGCACCCTGAGAAGATCTTTCCTACTGAGACTGGTGCTAAGCCCGCTTTGCTTGTGGTGGTGGTGACAGGATGGCAAGAGGAGTGAACTGTTGCTGGGTATGGGGCTTCTTTGCCTTGTGGGGGAGGAAGGTGGTGGAGTCCTCTTCCCACTCTCCCTGCTGCTGGACTTTCTTTCCCCTGCTCCATTGAGAACAAAGGTGACAGCCACAAGTAGGTTACAAAGGTCGCCCTCTTGCCTTGACTCTGGAGCAGGAATTGCACTCAGCCGATGTTTCAAGCTCAACCATGTTCGCATTAGAGTGAGACATGCTTCTACATGGACACAGTTTATGATTTTTTCCCTCTGCTCCTTGACGCTGCTATTAATCTAGCTCTCTGAAAATCCAAGCAGAAATCCACATGAGCGTGACTCCCAGTCAGAGGAGCTCAACCAGTGGAGAACCCCACTGGTGAAGTCACCCTATGGCATCATGGAAGAGAAATGCACCAAACGAACAGTATGGAGGCAACTGGCCTTTGCGGAGATGTTCTTGTCCCCTGCAGGTGTCCTGAGATCTGTGTGTGGATCGTGGGACAGCCACTGGTTTAGTTCAATGGGGAGGCTACTTCTCTTCCCTCTCCCACCAACTCCTGGATGAGAGGAAACAAACTCTGATTTTCCTAGCCTCTTCATGAAAAATCCCACATTTGGGTGGCCGGTAAGCCAGTATTTGCACATTTATCAAGACACAATGTGTCTTGTCATTGACTATTTGTGTGTGTTACATGTATTTATGTGCATTTTAAGAAATGTAATACTTGTAGAAACACAATCAGCAGAAATCTCAAAACCTGCTAACCAAACAGCAAAGAAACCAAAGGTAAACAACATGCGTAAAAATCAGATGTACGGTATTAAAAATAAAGCACTGCACAAATAAAGCCATGCTCAGGGAGCACAGTATCGAAATTAAAACTGCCAGAGATGAAGAAAGTAGCTTATCCACATTTAAACAAATTGTATATTTAATTGGTGAAGAGGGGCTTGTATTTTAAATTTCCCCAAGTTGTGTTTTTCATTTGATTTGACAGAAGAAAATTGAATCTGCTGCATAAAACATGCCACACAATGTCTTTGAAATATGGAAAATAAAAATAAATATCTCTCCACTAGAAGCAGTGAAAGAAAGCACTTCTAATAATACCTTTTATCATGTTTTTTCTTCTTCTTTTGGTTCTTGCAAGGTCATAGCTTGTTGCACTGTACAGAAAATTAGCCCATTAAGAAATGCATAGCATTATCTTGTGTTTTATCGCGCAACAAAAGCAGAAATGGTGAAAAGCGTGGCCCATTACAATACAATTGAACTTGATTTTGGATCCAGAGCCATCAATAGCAATTATCTCTCCTATAATAATGATCAGGGAAAACTCACACTCAGATTGCATTATTTCTATGTCTTGCAAATGTACAGAACACCACATTTATGGAACTGAAGTTGGCGTTATAGACGTAGTTTTTTCCGGTGAAAACCCTTGCCTCCTCTCCTGCCATTTCTATTCTTCATTTGTCAAAAAAGCTATCGTACTTTGGGACTGTATGAAATGTTACTTGGCATGTCTACATAGCAACTGGGAGGTACGATTTCAGCACATCTAGGCATACCTAAGCTAGCTTTGATTGGGCTAGTTCGCTAAAAATAACAGCCACCCAAGTACAATCCCGAGGTACTTCAACCTAGGTACATGCGTACATACTTGGGCAGCTAGCCTATGCCACCATTGCTACATAGCTATTTTTAGCAAGCTGCTCAAAGCTAGCTTGGGTATGCCTATACATGCTATCCAGATTGCAGTGTAGACATACCCACTCTCCTCAAGGATTGGGGACAGAGGTAGAGATTTAAAACATTTAAAAGTGACTAAAAATTCTTCAGCTTTTACTTAGTTACAGAACTTTGCAGTTCCCTCAAAGTAAATGTCTACTCTCCAAAAAGTCATACAACGTAAACTGATGTTGGGTCACAAATCTTTAATTGCGGATCTCTGCAAATTGTTGTTTGAGGAACCTAACATGAGAGAGATTGTTTGTCGTCTGCCTCATGGGACTTCAGGGAACTGTACAGATCACAGAATCTTGTAATTTTCTATGTGTAGTTTTTTTCCTTTAGTTTATCCATAGGAGAGGTACAGCAAGGAAGCAATAGTTTTCCCTGGCCAGGCTGAATCACAGTGGGAACTCTCTGTGGGCTAGAAGATAGTTGAAACTTTCATGCATATTAAGTTCCCAGTTGTGGAACCCTGAGCACTTACTCTCATGAGTAGTCCTATTGAGATCAATGGGATTATTGACATAAGTAGAGGCTCATCAACATGAGTTAGGGTTACATAGCTAGGACCTAATAATTGGACTCTTGGCTGAGTCGGCAATCAGGAATAGACAGTGATAGTGGTGTTTTTGTGATGTAAATACCTATCCCCAGAGTCTTCCAGTGCCACTCTAGGATGAGTTTAAGAGGTAGTTGGTGGAATGGGAAGAAAAAATATTCACCCTTTAAAACTAAAGTAATATGTTTCTTCCTTGTGGAGTTTCCTTTTGCTAACATTTGGCAGATAAGCCCAACTCATCTTTGAGTATAATGAAGAGTGCCTGAAGTTCACAAGAGTTCAAACCAACAGTTGGGCACCAATCTGTAATGATCCAGTCTCACACATACATTGCTGTCACTATAATCCTAAAGTGTTTTTTAAATTCCCTTTTTCATATAAATTTAATGTTGGTGAAAAATTAAAATCCTGGAAAATCTACAGAACAGGTCCATATCAGGCAGCAGTAGGACCAGCTTGCATATTCTGTTACGCCAGCTCTGATCCCGATGTACCACCTTTAAGTATATACAGAAAGGTTAAAGTCAGAGGTTTCACTTAGGGCCAGCTGTGATTGTGGTTTCAGTGATGGACTGAGATAACTCACACATGGTTCTTTACTGCTGTCAGCTGCTGCCTCCTCGTGATTGTTCTTCTGCTTAGGGTCGCCAGGCGTCCGGTTTTTTACCGGAACACCCGGTCAAAAACGGACCCTGGCGGCTCCGGTCAGCACTGTTGATTATGTCGTTAAAAGCCCGGTCAGCAGCACAGTAGGGCTAAAGCAGGCTTGCTGCCTGCCCTGGCTCTGTGCAGTTCCCTGTCCGACTCCTAGGTGCAGGGGCCAGGGAGGCTCTGCATGCTGCCCTCACCCTGAGTGCCGGCTCCGCAGCTCCCATTGGCCAGGAACCATGGCCGATGGGAGCTGCGGAGGCGGCACCTGTGGGCACAGGCCATGTGCAGAGCCCCCTGGTCCCTGCGCCTAGGACCGGACATGCAGGTCGCTTCTGGGAGCGGCCTGAGGTAAGCGTGACCGGCCGGAGCCTGCACCCTGAACCCCCTCCCACACCGCAACCTCCTGCCCCAGCTTGGAATCCCCTCCCCCATCCAAACTCCCTCCCAGAGTCCAGAGCTCTCACCCTCTCCCACAACCACCTGCCCCAGCCCAAAGCTCCCTCCTGAACCCCGAACTGCTCATCCCCAATCCCCCCCCAGTGAAAGGTTTGATGTCTTAATAATAATTTGCTGATCCAGTTAGTCCCCGAATTACATTCCTGGGATACCCTGTATCACGGGAGCCATGAAGTCCCATCAGAGAGGTTTCCAAGAGGATGGCATCAGCTCCATTATCAGGCTAATCATAAGCTGTATTAGATCGAGACAGCACATTGGAACACAGGTTTACTGTATACTCTTCTCCTCAGAAGAGAAGATTGCAAGTGTCTTCACCTGGCTTGAACCGAGGACAATGAGGAAAGGGAACTTTTAGGGGTGGGAGCATTAATTTAAACCTTATTTGCATGAGGAATCTTATTTGTTTGCAGCGTTGATGTAACTGTGTTGGTCCGTGAATATGAGACACACAAGCGAGGAGAGGTAATATCTTTTACTGAACCAACGTCTGTTGGTGGGAGGTATAAGCTTATGAGCTATAAGGGATAACACATGTTGTAGGAAACTGTCACTTGAAATGGAGTGGGCAATAAGGGTTAGATTGTTATGCAAAAGGGGTTTGAAGGGGGCCATTAAGGGTTAGTAGCAGGTGTGTGTTACAAATTATTGTAATAATCCATGAAGCCAGTATTCCTGTTGAGTCCATGATATTTGGTGTCTATCAGCATTATGAATTTAAATTCCCAGGCTCACCTTTTGAAGGTGTTGTGCGGGTTTCCTTTGAGGCTGAGTATGGAAAGATCAGATATGGAGTGATTGCGTTGTCAAAACTGTTCACCCACGGGTGATGTGGTGCTTTTATCATTTTTCTGTGCAAGTTTATTTGAGAGCATAGTTATTGTCTGGTTTCACCCACATAGTTGTTATTGGGGCATTTGATGCACTGGATGAAGCACACCACACGCCAACAGAAGTTGGTCCAATAAATGATATTACCTCACCTACCTTGTCTGTCAAGACTCTTACGATATACAATTGAGCTGAATGCAACCTTCATAAGACATGGGAGAGAGAAAGTTTTGGACCTATCTAACTGTCTTAGGGATTTTTCTAGCACCCATCACCATAATGGCTTGTTTAGCCTAACCAAAAGAAGGCTGAGGGGAGATATGATTGCTCTTTATAAATATATCAGAGGGATAAATATCAGGGAGGGGGAGGAATTATTTAAGCTTAGTACCAATGTGGACTCACGAACAAATGGATATAAACTGGACATTAGGAAGTTTAGACTTGAAATTAGACGAAGGTTTCTAACCATCAAAGGAGTGAAGTTCTGGAACAGCCTTCCAAGGGGAGTACTGGGGGCAAAAGACATATCTGGCTTCAAGACTAAGCTTGATAAGTTTATGGAGGGGACGGTATGATGGGATAGCCCAGGGGTTGGCAATGTTTGGCATGCAGCTCACCAGGGTAAGCACCCTGGCGGGCCAGGCCAGTTTATTTACCTACTGATGTGGCAGGTTCGGTTGACCACGGCCCCCACTCACTGCGGTTCGCCGTCCCGGGCCAATGGGAGCGGTGAGAAGCGGCGCGGGCGAGCAATGTGCTGGTCGCGGCTTCCCGCCACCCCCAGTGGCCCAGGATGGCGAACCGTGGCCAGTGGGCCCACGATCGGCCGAACCTCCGCGTCAGCAGGTAAATAAACTGGCCCAGCCCGTCAGGGTGCTTACCCTGGCGAGCCGCGTGCCAAACGTTGCCGACCCCTGGGATAGCCTAATTTTGGCAATTAATTGATCTTTGATTATTAGCAGGTAAATATGCCCAATGGTCTGTGATGGGATGTTAGATGGGGTGGGATCTGAGTTACTACAGAGAATTCTTTCCTGGGTGCTGGCTGGTGAGTCTTGCCCACATTCTCAGTGTTTAACTGATCGCCATATTTGGGGTCAGGAAGGAATTTTCCTCCAGGGCAGATTGGCAGAGGCACTGGAGGTTTTTCGCCTTCCTCTGCAGTGTGGGGTACGGGTCACTTGCTGGAGGATTCTCTGCACCTTGAGGTCTTTAAACCACGATTTGAGGACTTCAATAACTCAGGCATAGGTTAGGGGTTTGTTACAGGAGTGGGTGGGTGAGATTCTGTGGCCTGCGTTGTGCAGGAGGTCAGATTAGATGATCATAATGGTCCCTTCTGATCTTAAAGTCTATGAGTCTATGAGTCTAATGCTACCCCAAAGTTGGAGCGTGACCCTGTTCAAATCCAGCAAAGAAGTTAACACTACCTATGCTTCAGGTGGAAGTGGGATTTATGAAAAGGAGTAAGTTATACATAAAATACGCTCACTGGTTTTCATCTCCCCCAGGAAATATTGGCCACATTGCAGCACATTCTCACCACTTTTCCTCAAGAGGTGAAAGGTTGAAAGAGCAGAGAGACTGAAATACATTCCTACCTCCTGAATGGTACCTCATGCCACAGCGGGAGAAGCCTTCGTTATGTCTGCTTGCTGACCAGGCCTCCCATTCATCACCCAAACTGGACACTAGTCCCTTCATGTGGAAGAGCAACATACCAAAGAAAAATGTCAACTACCATAACATGCTTAATTTAGTAAAGGATACTTATGGAATAAATGTAGGAAGAAATTCTTCTTAATCACCATCAGTTAGTGGTTCGTCTATGACCTGAAGCAGGAGAGAATATATCCCTTAATTTGTTTATCCTGTCTAATGCAACTATGGATACTTTCATTGTCCATGAAAATGTCCAGTCCCCCCAACACTTGAACTGTGTAAGAATTATCTTAGTAAGGAAAGGGTTCACAGAAGGTGATCTGAGCAGAAGCACAGGAAGTAGGGTGCATGGCATCAACTTGTGCACACTGGGAAGCAATTGCTAGGCAACCAAAGGAATCTGTAGCCAAACAGTAAAAAGAATCCTCTACAGATGAGCAGTCTGGAGATAGACAGGAACTGACTCTCACCTGGAGTAACTCAGTGTATCAACTAACTTCAGTTATTTACGCTGGCTGAAGATCTGGCCCAACATATTTTGGACTGTATTCACTCAATTTCTAGTCATTTCACTTTTGTGAAAACAAAATATGTCACTGCAGTAAAACAGGCTTCCTATAATGAGAAGCATTTAGATGTTCTGCTTATTTTTACATATTATAATTAAGAAAAAAAAACCCAGATAATATCTATTACCAGAGCTTGATTCATTTTTGAATTTTTAGACCTTAAAATCTCATTGGATTTTCCATCAATAAAATCTTTTTCCTGTAGTATCTATTATTAACTAATGCTAGTAAGATGATTTTTGACAAGTACACACACCTAGGGTACGTCTACACTACCCGCTGGATCGGTGGGTAGCGATTGATCTATCGGGGATCGATTTATCACGTGTAGTGTAGACACGATAAATCGATCCCCGATCGCTCTCCCATCGACAGCTGAACTCCAGCACAGCAAGAGGTGGAAGCAAAGTCAACGGGGGAGCGGCAGCCATCAATCCCGTGCCGTGAGGACGCAAAGTAAGTGATTCTAAGTTGATCTAAGATAGGTTGACTTCAGCTACTCTATTCTCGAAGCTGAAGTCGCGTATCATAGATTGATTCCCCCCCACAGTGTAGACCAGGCCCTTGATAGGGAATATTAACAACACTGTTAATATGAGCGGCAACATAATGAGTACAACTGTAAAAGCAGCCGTTATAGAAATCCAAACTTGTTAAACCTTGTGAAATGCATAGCTTGATAAAAGTAGAGCAGCTGGCCTCGTGGCTCAGTGACCAATATTGTCTTGATTTGACATATGCTGGCTAGTTCATGCAGTGGAATTGCTGGCACGCCTTTAGTCCAAGCCAGTTAATTTATCTTGCTTCCTCAGTGTTGTCCCAATCCTTTAATCTGATCTGTGCAGGCAGACCTGTGCAAGCACAGAGTCCCTTTGACTTCCACGGGACTCTGGTTGGGTTTCAGTGTCCAGCCACATAGATCAGGCTTGGGGGATAGAGATGGAGTACTTAGGTTAAGATTGCAACTCTTGTGATTTTATTAGGAAGCTTGTGATATTTTCTGTTCTTCTTAAAGCCCCAGCTTCTGTGGTTATGGGATTACAGTATACTTTCAGTTTCCATTCTCAAAAAGAGGAAGCTTCTAGCTCTCCTAATTGCAGAGAAAAGCTAGAAAATGTGACCCTAAAGGCACAAAAGTCAGAAGACAAACGAAGAGAACCCAAACATTCTTTTTTTCAAAACCTCATGACTTGAAAGGCAATCTCAGGATTTTTGAACACTTGGGGTTGTTTCCTGTATACGTCTAGATCCTGTGAAGTGCTGAGTGACTCCAAGAGGTGCAGACCACTCTTAATTTCTACTGACTTCAGCAGGAGCTGAGGGTGCTTAGCAACCCGTGAGTCACACAGCAACCTGCTGTAAGTAGCTGGACACTCAACATTGCCTTCAGAAGCAATTCTTAAAGGCCGTTAGAACAGAGGGATATTTGGATATTTACAATTTAAAAAAAAATCCTTCAGAGTCTTCTCTTCAGCAGAATTAGGAAAATATAAAGGGAAGGACACTAGTAATAAAATAGAGACCCCAAATCCTGATGAGACAGATTAACTGGACAACATCAGAAGGAGACAGACACTTAGGTCATTGAACAATATATATCATTGAACAAAATGGGGGTAAATTTATCATATTAATTTATAGAGCACAAAGTACATGTATCAAAATGCTTGAACTATTGTGGAGAACAACATAAGAACATAATGGCCATACGGGGTCAGACCAAAGGTCCATCTAGCCCAGTATCCTGTCTTTTGACAGTAGCCAATACCAGGTGTCCCAAAGGGAATGAACAGAACAGGCAATCATCAAGTGATCCATCCCCTGTCCCCCATTCCCAGCTTCTGGAAAACAGGCTAGGGACACCATTCCTGCCCATCCTGGCTAATAGCCATTGGTGGACCTATCCTCCATGAGGGATAACAAGGGATATTTGTATTATTTTGTATGAATACTACACATACCTCAGTTTACCACCTGACTATACAGAGTCAAATCAAAGGAAGCTATTACGAGAACAAACAGGAAATGAAACAAACAATGCTCAGAGATAAGACATCTCTAGGTAAATAACTTAAAGGGAGCTAAGGGAATAAGAGAAGGGCTATTGATTGAGAAGATGCCTTTCCAGACAAAAGCAACACAGATGTTTTGCCAAGGCCAGGGCTAAGAGAACAAAAGACCCATAAACAAAAGGCCCATAAACACTTAAAAGCGTCCCCCAGCGAAAGAAAAATGGGAATTGTTAGCAGCTGCTTGAGGTGTGACAGAGAGACACTGAGGGAAGAAGAGAATGTAGCATTTTTCTCTCTGTCCAGAAGAGACAGGTGACTGAATTGAACAAAATCTTCCTAAACTTGCAAGGAAAGGATAACATTTAGGTAAGTCCAGCTGCACATAGGCTTCTGTTGTTTTAACCCCTTCATGGTTTGCTAATTACTTTTGGGTGAATAAACAATAGGTTTGAGTCCCTTTAATTCGCTGCTGGTCACAGGCTTTCAGAGGGGAGTTTCTTGCAGGTGCCAGATACACTTGATTCTGTATTGTTTACATGGTTGGGAAACAGGGGGTCTGCACCCTAGATATGCAGGCCAAGAGTGGTTGAACTTGCAGTTCTGTCCTTGAGAGAGGTGAGGGAATTAAGGACTATTACCTGTCAGGTGTGCTCCAGAGGGCCTGAAAAGGGGTCTAAGGCTCACCATGCTGCACTTCAGCTGGAGAACATTTTGTACAATGAAGCCTAAACATTGATACATTTTGTGGGTTTACACAAAATGGGCAGACTGCCTTAATTCTACCTTAAAAGATATAGGATGGTAGTAAACACCTGAAATCTGTTACTGCATAGAAAGACAACACAGAGAATGTACTATCTCCTTAGGAATGTGAAAGGGAGAACATCTGAAAATAACAATACTTACAGTTGCTGGGAGAGATGAAGTAGTAGCCAGTTGCAAAATGGTTTCTTTAGGGGCAATACTGCCTCTCCCTGTTGATTTTAAACGGCCAGCCCTTGAAAGGCATGTTGGAAACAAATTCTATAAGTAGGCCACCCTACAACACTATGGAGGATCAATAGAGAGTAGGCAACCAATAAGGAAGAACCTCCTGAGTGAAAAGGGCTGTCTTTGCTGCTATTACATCGCAAACACAGTAAAGAAGGGTTGTTGTCAGTAGCTGGTGTGTCATTTATCTGACAATTAATTCAAGCTGCAAATGTAACTAAAACAGTTACTGCAAAATACCTAAGCTGCTATAAACTCCACACTCCTAGCTAACAAAACGGACAGAAACATTCAGAAGAATTTAAAAAAAGAATCAAAAGACAAAGGCCCTATTGAAGTCAGTGGGAGTTTTTCCATTGATATCACTGGTGCCAGGGTTTGACACAAAAGCACTTTGCAGCAGAAATAAAAGGGGAGGATTCGGAGAGTTAACGGTGGCAAGGGATAGGCAGGAATTCTAAGATAAGAGAAAGCAGCAAATAGCCTTGTCATGCATTCAACATCTTTTAGATTAACACTAGTATCGACCAACCAATAACCTTAAAAATACAGCAATTCCTTTCTTGGTATAAGCACTAACTTGAAATATACCTCCAGCACTCAGTGATAGCACTTATGGTCCCCTATTAACCACCTACATAGAGATTTATTTGTTCAACATATGTGTGGGGGAATAGGTCAGCCTAACATGAATGATGTTGAAAGCTACAAGAGGTTTCTATGAAGATTATATTCACATATTCAGGAATATGTGTAGATTCTGTCCTCAAATTTAAATGACTATCAGCTATAGCTGTATACCCTGAGACTCAACCTCGGGACCAGGGTTAGTGAACCTGGAGAGAAACAGTAAGCAAACCATGTAGCTCCTATGCAGCCTATACTACTGAAGCCTGAGAACAAAAGTCTTAATTTAAGAACATTTAAAGAAGTAGGAAACCAGATAAACTGCTCTGCCGGCTACTATCACATCACAAGACACTTAAGCTGTCTTAAGACACATGCAGAACTTAAAGTAGCAAATGGCCCAATTTAGTAGAAACTCAACTACTGAAAAAGTTAATCAAGGTAGAGCAGAGTTTATCCCAATCAGCCACAGAGTGCCATATAGTTTAAAGGGTCAGCGGAAATGGAGCCCAGCAAATAATTTCCAGGTTACACTGTAGGACAGAGGAGCGGAAAGGCTACTTAGAATATTAACCACACTGAGAATAGATCTGTGCAGGAGACAGTAAGGGGGAGTGGGGAAGCTGGTGACCCAGATATGGAGGCTCGGTAGGAGGGAGATGACAGGCAGGATAACTCATCAAAACATTTAATATTTTAAAGGGGTTGGTTCAAGTACAATTTGAAAAACAGACCAAAGCTGGGAAGTTGTTAATTTTATCTAAATCAGATTTCCCACTCCTAATTGCTTCCCCAAAGATGCCCCCCAAATCCCACATCAAGGAAATGGATAAAAACAAATCATTTCCTCTTGCGATTGCCTGGGGTTTCCTTCCTTTGTTTGTTGCGATGTCAAAATCCTACCAGGACCTCGGTCCTGAATTGACCTATGTGCAGATGGGTCTCCATGCTAGCAAAGCGCTCTGGCCAGTGGAAATCCATGCAGGTGCAGTGAGCTGTCTAGTAGACCACATTGCAGGATTAGAGCCCAGTGTGCATTGATCCCCTTTCTGGTGGGGGGGATGTTGATCTATATCTTTCTCAAGGAATGATCAAAACGTCTGTAGAAAACGGGGTTGAAATTCCTCAGCTTCTGTGTAATCACTGCCTACATGTTTTTCCTATAATATGTTATGATGACAAAAGCAGCTTATTAATGAATTCTAATAGGAAAGCTAATATCTAGTGTCTTCAGTTTTGTAAGGGTGATGTTGACTAATTATCGAGGTTGGTTTTAATTAGGAACATCTGCTGCAATAACAAATCAGATCGAATTCATGTGACTGTCTTTTTTTCTCTATTTGGCATCTTTTTCAGCTTTGGCTGAACTTCATGTCCAGTTATTTGGTATTCACTTGCACATTAAATTAGATATTATTCTTAGCTCACTCCAGAACAGAGGACGGAATTGGGTCTGGGTTCTTTAGTGTCAAAAGTATTCTGGGAAACAACATAAAACATTATTGATCCATTGGATACATACTGAAAGAGGACCAGATACAGCAAGGTGTGGGGATCATAGGGTTAAATTCGAGCACCTGAGTGGTTCCATTGGGACTGTTCACATACCTGATACTTTGTTGAATCAGGGCCGGAATGGCATAGAAAAATATGAGTAAAACAGAAGTACAACTGATAAGATGTGTCTAGAAAAGAGACTCATTTAACTGGACAAAATTAACAAAAAAAGGAAATTACTTTAAATGTAGAAATTCAGTAATATAGAGTGCATGAATAAATATTGGATTCTGCATTCAATTTATTTCTGTATTAAGCTTATTATATATTATGTGTCATAAAAATTCATATTCTATTTTTTGATGGTATGCTATATGAACCTAGTGCTCATTCAGAAATGGAGCTGAGCATTTTTGTAAATCGCCACTGGGTAGGAAGACATGACATCAAGGCAACAATCAGATAGGATTGTAAATGGGGAGAACTAGCCTAATCTATCGAGGAACATGAAAAGGAGGAGAACAAAATTATTAACGTGGGTGAAATAGTGAGCAAGCTGATGCATAGAGTATATCCTAAGAATGTAGATTCCCTAGATGATTTGTGCCCAAAAGCTGTACAGAGAAGTGCTAGAATGAGCGCCATAGATTATTTTGAAACAGGCAAATTATTGATGCAATAGGCATTTTACAAAATTATATTTCGAGTGGCCCTTATTATGGATGCCTGATCATTTTCGGAGTGGAAGACTTTTTCTCTTCCTTTATGTAATTTAAAAGCTCACTTACCCTGGAAACAGCTGAAGGCCAAGTACATTTTTTGTTTTTGGAAGATAGAATTGTGATGCTCCTTTGGCATTCAGCAGTATCCACTCCTGTTGATGCATGCAAATCCTATTAACCCATTCTCCCTCTGGTTCTCCTTGTAGCTTCTGTGCTGTTGATGGCAGAGAGTTGGGAACACTGTTTTGGGGCCTACATTTAGTGCATTACCTGTACTTCAAAGGTGATCTTGATACATAGGCCATCACTGGAGGTACCTTTGCCCTCTCTACCAGTTAAATCAGATAGAACAAATATGTTCCAGGTCTCATCTGATGTCTGTCGAAGTCCATGGAAAGACTTTCATTAAGTTAAATGGTTATTGGTTCAGGCCTTTAATGAAGATGGAAGTTCAGATTGAGGATATAATAGACACCATTGATTTGGTATGTATTCTGTGACTCTAATGCAATGAATTAACATGGTACAGACAATAAAGAAGCCTGCTGATGCATTTAATGAGAAAGCATGGGACTTGTTAATAATTTGTACAGAATGCCTTTCATGCCAGAAGAGTTTAAAAGCACTTAATACAATATTACCAGGTGGGATTACCTGACCCACTGCTGCAATGTAGCCTCTTCGGTGGTGGCACAAGTGCAGCTGTTAACAATACACGGCAACAGAACAGTTTAAGATAGCAAGTGACTGAGAATACTGTGGGAGAGACAAGGTCATGAAGCAATATCTTTTATTGCACCAACTTCTAATGATCCAATAAAAGATATTCCCTCACCTACCTTGTGTCTCATATCCTGGGACCAACATGGCTATCACTAGGCTGTGAAGACTATGTCCATTTGAAACTGCAAGGGGCACTTAGCTGCTGTAAGCAAAATATGATTGCGCAAATTGGAATTTGACTTAGGCCCTAGTGCTTAACTCACACACTGTTAACTCATGTAACACAGGCCACCAAGCAGTCAACTGATGGCGAAAATTTTCACTTGGTACCAATTTACATCACATGTGCACTGATAACCTAGGGCCCAATCCCATTCCCACTGAATTCAAGGGGACTTTTCACTTGAATGGCAATCAGATCCAGCCTTAATACACGAAAGGCTCTTTTTAACCCTTATTAGTCTCCTGAGTCATCTAGTATTTCATTCATCTCATTCCCCACCTCCCATCTGCATTTCTTTTTGTGCTGTAAAAGCACGATCCTACTCAGCCAAATTCTATTCTCCTTTAAGCTGTTGCAGCCACATAAAGCTCAGTGGGATTATATTGCTGCAAATGAGAGGACAATAAGGAGCATATGCTATCATTGTCCTGGGTTTAGATTCACAGTTTAACTGTGCCTCCAAAAGCTCTACTGAGGCTCCACAAAGTTGTTGTTTTTTGTTATAATTTTCCCTTGTATCAGAATATCTTGGGTTTGGCAATGATCGGTAGCAAAAGCATAAAAAAAAAGCTGCAAGACAGGCTATTTTTGCAATAATTCTCACACCGCTGGAAGGAAAAAAGAATTAAGATCTCATAAGAGCCCGAATTTCCACACCAAAGAGATAGGGGTAACTTCTAGATGCTTATCTGAACACACGGAACCTCACAACTTCTTGCAGATCTCTCATCACTAGTTCCTGAGGAAATCTAAGTGATATGCTTGCATTTTAATTCTGCGATGACCACTCAGGAAGGGGTGCACAGTCCATTAGGTGTTTTTTATGCTGAGTAAATATCAGGTCAGAATGTTCAGTGTTAGTGTCTGCACTGGGAGCTGTGAGGAACTACACGATCCCAGAGGGAGATCTGGGAAGATATTGGGAACAATATCTCTTAGCCACTAGGTGCAGCATGGCCAGTGTGCCAACAATGAGATCAAGGAAACAGCTAAGAGTGACTCTTGAGTGGAGTGAAGGGATATACGAGGAAATGAGGATAGAGAGGTAGTCAGAAGCTGAGTTATGCATGTCTGGATGGTGAAGAGGGAAAGATGAAACTTTGTGGCTGAGATTTTCAAAGCTGTCTAGGGGTTTTAGATACCAAACACCCATTCAAATTAATTGGAATTAGGTGTCCAAATCCCCTGTGTGGCTTTGAAAAAAGTCACACCATATGCATTAGAAGATGGAAACTAGTGAGGGGCCTAGAGAAGAGGAGATGTGACTGGGGTTGCAAGAAAAAAATTTTTTTGCACCATTTTGGACTGATTCGAATGGAAAAAGAGAGGAGAACAGGAAGCTTGAGCGGGGAAGAGTAGCCAAGGTGTGAGGCACTGAGTGCAGGGACCACTGTCTTGACCGTGGGAAATGAGAGGAAGGGTTGAATTTTAGAGATGCTGTACAGCAGGCAGCAATGGCCAGGATGCCAGAGATGAAGTGGGCCTGTGTAATGGGAAGGCTGGTGGTGTTGTCAACAGCAAATGAGAAGGTGAGGTAGTGAAGAGAGTTTTAGAAGGAAAATAATAGGCTTATATGCCAATGTTGAGCTTGAGGTGGCATTGATACCTTCTGGAGAAGATGTCACAGAGATAAATGATGACTGCAGGGAGGGAGAGATTTTACCAGTAGAGAGGTAGATCTGGGAATTGTTGATACTGGAATGTAGAGCAGATGACACCACCTAGGAGGAGATCCCAGAGTGAGAAGAGAACTTAGGCCTGGGAGGCAGAGAAAGAGATGAGGGAGGAAGAGGTGGGCAGACAAATAAAAGAAGAACCAAGGACTTGATCCAATGCCTATTGACTTCAGTGATCATTGGCAAAAGCTTCAGGAGACCACACGGTCATAGAAGGCAAGGGAGGAGAGGAGAGGAAGGAAGAAGGAGTGTTCCACTGTATAAAAAGCAACAGCAAGTGGAAGGAGCTTGATGATAAAGAAGAAACTATTAGACTTGGCTAGAAGGAAATTATTGGCAATTATAGAGACGGGCTCCTTGGAATGGAGGAGACAGAAGCCAGACTGGAAGCATGCAATTCTCCAATTCTCATATAACTAAGGGGTGTGAGGTACCAGCTGTGAATTTGCTTATCTAGGACCAGATTCTGATTTTAGCCATGCAGCTAATATTGTCAACTATTTTATGAGATGTGCTGCTGCACACTTGCTCTTTATTTTTACAGGAAAGAGTACATTTCATGGCAGGACGACTTATGATATGTCCACTTCCCATGCACCAGACCTATTACAGTGGAATTAAATAGTATAGTCATTTGTATGATAACATTGGCTCTGGGGACATGACAAAATGCTGCTAGGAATTTAGAGCTATTTGCTTAAATCTGATGTGTAATCCAGCAAACTCAGCTCCCCTGAATGTGCCACATTCAGAGGAATTTAATTTAGCTATTTAAATGATGTAAAAGTGAGATACAATGAATATGCCCACCTGTCCTGGGGCATCAGGGACTAGTCTTCTCATGACTGCCTTCTGAAGACCTATATGGGGGTAACTGACTGCCAAAGGTGGCCACTTAATTGGTAAATGAACACCTGGACCTAATTCAAAGGTTATCTGAGATTAGCTAAGAAAGGTTCTCCCGAGGAGACCGGAAGCTCCTGAGGAGAGAGTTCCTTGGAGAACACCCCAGAGCAGCGTGCTTAGAAGGTTTGCTCTTGGAGCTAGGGAATTATCTGGAGCCAGAGCAGGGAGCCTTGTAGGTACTCCTAAAGATAGGAGACTTCTAAAGATAGAATTGCCAAAGGCAGGCATCCAGGAAGGTCTTGTTTCAGCAAAATGGATTTACCAAACTGTGGCAAGAAGCCCAGTCTGCCAAGAAGCTACTCCCAGTGAGAACATGCTTCCCAGGGAAGGACAGGAGCAGCCCAGGAAAAAGAACTGGCATTTTCCCCAGTAAACAGCCATGCACGGTTAGAGGAAGAGTGTCAGCTGGCAGAATATGAAGGGATGTATAATCTGTATACAGAGGAATAATCCATATTTATAGTGTTTTTAAGATGGAAAAATCTATCTATAATAGTCTGTATTCTGATCTCACTTGCACCAGCTTTTATGCCAGTGTAAATCCAGCAATTATCCTGGTTTATCCCATTGTAAATGAGAGAAGAACCAGGCTTTCTCCATTTTATATCATTAATGCCTATGGTACCTCTTACTTGCCATACACGAGCGAGGGTAGCTGTTGTGAAAAAGATACAAGTACAAATTAGAACGATATAAATTGACTTTGGTGCTTGTATTTCATAACTGTTGGCTGTCCTTCTAAAAGAGATCTCTCAGTGATAACTTATGGGCTCACTATGGGAATCAGTGGGTGAAATTTTATGGTCTGTGCTACCCAGGATGTCAGACTAGATGATCATAATGTCTCTGAAGATATATGAAAACACCACACTTTGAAAATGTTCTTCTCCCCCAAAATGTGTTTACACTACAATTATGGAAAAAAAAACATCATTCAGATGCATTAGGTACCCTTAACTCTGGTTTAAAAAAACCCACATCTCCAGAGGCTGTATATGTTATAGGTTTGCCCAGCTTCACTCTTTGTAATGTGTTCCCAGACAACTATTTGTCTAATGGATGTTACATAAATTTGAGGTGATTGCTGTAGTTTGATGTGACTAGGTGTAGATTCTAGTTCAATGGAAATTTTGGTTTTATAAAAATAGAAGTCAGTTCAGTTCATTATGCATCCCTTTCAGGGATGCAGAGGAGAATGGCCATGAATACTATCATGTGGTGAGAGACGGAAGTCAGTAGCTCCTAGTGCTCAACAGAGATCATTGATTTATTTTTTTACTCTTGATAACTTTTCTAGTTAAAAAAGCCAACACAGTTTGATTTGTATTTGACATAATTCCATGCTGATGTGCATCTGCTCAAATAAAGTACTTATGATGATTTGTTCATGCCATCGTATGCACGCACTTCATTGGAAATCTTTTAAATATAGGTCTGCATGAGGAGCACTGTTTTCCTAAATTGTTCTGAAAATGTCTTATATTTTATAGCTCATTTTTCTGCATTCTGCTATTCACTTTCTCTTCTGCTTGACTTGGCTGCCTCTTTCCCTTTTTCCCATGTCAGTTATGCTTTTAGGGCCAGATTCTCAGCTTGTGTAAATCAGCACATGATGCTATTGACAACAATGGAGTGATGCCAACTTACACTAGCTGAGAAGCTGCCTTTTTAGACACTAAATTACAAGCAATGAGTTAAACTATTGGACATTTTGGAAGTTTTGTTTGAGGAAATGCCATATTAAATACTTCCCTAACTGAATACGCTCTTTCTGCTAATAACAATTACGGATTTATGGGTAATGAAATACCTGCCATCTGCTTTCACATATGGGTGTCAAAAGTACCCACTGTTCATAGGTATCCAACCCAAAAAGAGAGGAGGGAAAGAATGGTTGTCTCTTGTGTATATATAAAAATATTCATGAATGTGTGATGGTCTAAAATTCAGACATTTTAGAGGTTTAGACTTCCACCTCTTCATGTCCTGTCAAGATACTGATGTTATAATCCTTGTTTGTTCTGCTATTTCTTAATACTACCATGGGGCTAAGTGGAAGTATCTAGAAATGATATTACATAACACCCATACATACGGTAGCAAGGCATGGTCCATTCCTAGCCTCCTACCTTTTTGCACTATAGAAACCTGCTCAAACTCCACTGGTTGGATCACCGTACTATTCCAGTCATTTATGTTCCTTATGTTTTGGGGGGAGGGATAGCTCAGTGGTTTGAGTATTGGCCTGCTAAACGCAGCATTGTGAGTTCAATCCTTGAGGGGGCCACTTAGGGATCTGGGGTAAAATCAGTACTTGGTCCTGCTAGTGAAGGCAGGGGGCTGGACTTGATGACCTTTCAAGGTCCGTTCTAGGAGATAGGATATCTCCATTAATTTTTTTTTTAATTTTATTTTCCACCTTTTACAGTTTTGTGGAGCAATACTATTTACAATGTCCCTTGTATCCCCAGCCCTTTCCCCGGGCCCAAGAGGAGAAGCAGTCTCCTTACCTGGAGATCTGACACTGGGCTCCAGTAGCCTTTTGCCCTCCCTCACTTGCACTGCTTTTCTGTGCCCTTTTTATCAGTCCTCAGCTAATGGGCTAACTAACCCATTAGCTCACCCAGCCTGCTATCCTGATGAGCTAATTACATTTAATCCCCCCACTCAGATCTCTCTGGGGGAGCAAATTAGCATCAGAGTGATCAGAGTGCAGGCCACCCATTAACTCCCTGCATTGTGTCACATATACACCCAGAGTGCTGAACCTGCACAGGAACTTATTGAAGGTTCATTTATGCACAGGATCAGGACCTAAATTAATAATACACTATTGAGATGGCCTAGAAGAAGGAGCTGAAGCCCTTTCTTCAGTCTCCTTTGCTGCTGTTTCTTTTCTCTTGACTCAGTTCCTTGATTGCCTGTTCTCTGTAGTGACTTTTTTCCTCCTCTTTGCACATCTATCTCTTTCAGTCATGGGACTGAAGAGTCAATTGTTTTTTTAAAAAACGGTCAAAGAACAACTTTAATTTATTTCTTGAAAGGTTCCCTTCCTGAGTGTGACAGTTCTCCTGATTTGGGTTTATTACTAGCTTAACACAGCTACTCAAGATTCAAGATGCTTGTACTGTCTGTCTCAACTTCTGTTAATAGATGCTGAAGATTGGTCCTAAATCTTTTTCCAGGAGAGCCAGCGTTCCACCCCTCTCTAGTGATTTGAGGGTAATTATCTACTGGAACAGGTCCATAAGAAATGTGGTGGATTCTCCATCATTTAAAGTCTCTAAATAAAGATGGGATGTCTTGCTACAAGATATGTCCCAGGTCGACATTGGCATTAGAAGATGAAATTATATGGACTATTTCATGCTGGGGTTGGACAAGATGATCATAATGGTTTTAGCTGGTCTAAAATCTAGACTGTCTAGAATGTGATATTATCTGCATTCTCTTCAGTGACTCCATGACTAGTATCATGTGGGGTTACATATGAAACATCTCAGGTTGTAACTATTAATTAACATCTATCTTCAGCACTATTATCTTTGTGTTCCAGTCATGCTATTTACTGTGCTAGGTACTGTGCAACCACATAGCGAGAGAGTCCCAGACTTAGAGCTCACAGAGAAAGTCTGTGTGGCAAGGCACTGCTCCCTCCCAACTCTGGGAGCACCGTTGTATCCGTTTCCTCTCATTCTGTGCCCCAGAGACCCTCACTTGTCATACAACAGGCAATTCAGGTAACCCTCCCCGCCCCCCACATCTGCTTTGCTACTATCTTCCCTTCTTCCTGAATGCCTCAGCGGTCACTACAATCCACTAACATAAGAACGGCCATACTGGGTCAGACCAAAGGTCCATCCAGCCCAGTATCCTGTCTACCAACAGTGGCCAATGCCAGGTGCCCCAGAGGGAGTGAACCTAACAGGTAATGATCAAGTGATCTCTCTCCTGCCATCCATCTCCACCATCTGACAAACAGAGGCTAGGGACACCATTCCTTACCCATCCTGGCTAATAGCCATTAATGGACTTAACCTTCATGAATTAATCTATTTCTCTTTTAAACCCTGTCACAGTCCTAGCCTTCACAACCTCCCCAGGCAAGGAGTTCCACAGGTGGACTGTGCACTGTGTGAAGAAGATCTTCCTTTTATTTGTTTTAAACCTGCTGATGATTAATTTCATTTGGTGGCCCCTAGTTCTTATATTATGGGAACAAGTAAATAACTTTTCCTTATTCCCTTTCTCCACACCACTCATGATTTTATATACCGCTCTCACAGGGGTCGGCAACGTTTGGCACGCGGCTCACCAGGGTAAGCACCCTGGCGAGCTGGGCCAGTTTATTTACCTGCTGAAGTGGCAGGTTCGGCCGATTGCGGCCCCCACTCGCCGTGGTTTGCCATCGCGGGCCAATGGGGGTGGCGAGAAGCAACGCGGGCGAGAGATGTGCTGGCCGCACCGCTTCCTGCCGCCCCTATTGGCCCGGGACGGCGAACCGGGGTGAGTGGGGGCTGCAATCGGCCAAACCTGCCGTGTCAGCAGGTAAATAACCTGGCCTGGACCACCAGGTTGCTTATCCTGGCGAGCCGCGTGCCAAACGTTGCCGACCCCGCTCTCTCATATCCCATCTCAGTCTCCTCTTTTGCAAACTGAAAAGTCCTAGCCTCTTTAATCTCTCCTCATATAAGACCCATTCCAACCCCCTAATCACTGTAGCCTTTCCTAATCCATAGGGTTAACTCTTCCCTGGTACCTAAGCGAATCATTGCACCTCTCCATTTTCTCTATTCCTAAAATCACAGAGCAGGTCAGAGCCAGGAATAGGCACTTCGTTTCCTGAGTCCTAGTCTAGTACCCTAGTTCCTAAACCTCACTGCCTCTCTGTGATGGAATACACCCCTATATTCCCACCCTCCACACTACTGCAAGAATGTTTGTACAAAATATGCCTTGTAAGATATCATGTAAAAACTCATAATTTGCTGGTCAGTATCGTCCTGGTAAAATATATGTGGCAAAATTGTACATGAAGTTATAAGATTCCCCTGTTTGATGTTATCAACACATGTTCCAATCCCCACACCCCTGCCTAGGCAGAATCAGGTTTGTTCTAAACAAAGGAAGGAAGGTGTGCTTGCCTTAACTTGCACTTAAGCAGTAAACAGAGTCATCAAGCAGGAAGGGAAAACAAAGGAAGTTCAAACATGTGGAAAAAACCAGTAGGGAATACCCTTCCAGATAGCCTCTTTGTCTCCTGAGTCTCAGCTGGAAATGGTTTTCTAGAGGGGGACTGAAACTATAAACAGGAGGAACAAGCACCCCAATGCACTCTCCTCTCTCTCCCGATCCATCACATTCATTGCCTCGGAAGAGATGGAAGCAGATGTTGTACTCTGGGGGAAGGGTCCTGACCTGAGAGTCAGCTCAGTAATCTGCTGAAGCGTATGGTGAGAAAAGTTTGCTTTGAATCTAATGTAGTTTAAGTTAGGCATCAGTAAGCGTTTTATCTTTATTTGTCTTGTAACCATTTCTGACTTTTATGCCTAATTACTTGTACTCACTTAAAACCTATCTCTTTGTAGTTAATAAACTTGTTTAATCTAATCCAGTGTGTTCAAGTTGAAGTGTCTGGGTAACAAGATGTGTGCATATAATTCCCTTAAGGGAATAATGGACTCAGTGTATTTGTACTGTCCAGGAGAGGGCTGGACAGTACAGGACATAGTTTCTGAGGAAAAATCTGGAAGTGGGTGTGTGTTGGGGTCACCCTGCAGCATAACCCAGGCTGGTAAGAACCAAAGTATGCCTGGGTGGCTGCTGCACACCCACAGACATAGCTGGGAGTGGCTTACATGCTGGAGGCTGTTTGTGAGTAATCCAGGCTGGAGGCTACAGCAGCAAAGCATTGTAAAGAGCACCACAGTTCACAGCTCCTCCTTAGTCTGGATTGTACCCTGGTATGTCACACTCTCCAACGATGGCTTTCATCATAAGCAGTACAAATATGTCAAATCTGCAAGTTTTTCACGTTTCTACAGGTAGATCATACTTTACTGTACTTTTCTTTATCAAAGTGTGTGATTTCAGGTACTTTAGTTTGGTTATCAAGCTATTTTTATTGGCTAGACTACAGTACTGTATAACAGACAGGGCCAGTTCCTCATCTGGAGTAAGACAGCATTGCTTCACTGAGTTCAATGGAGCTACTTGGCTTTACGCTAGCTGAACATCTGGCTCACTGTTCATAGGGGTTTTTTAGGGTGAGAGGGTGAGGATTTCATTGGCACTGAATGTTGACACCAGCTGTAGTCTGCTCCTCATATGTACTATGGAAATATGCTTAAAGGCAAAATAAGAGACCCTGGAAGATGCAGTTTGACAAGCTTCTACGTGACATTACATTTCATTCTTTTTATTTTTTTCCCCAAACAATTGTTCCTAAGTAAAGCAGAAAGTCGGAATAATAATAAACAGGGCTGGCTCCAGGGTTTTGGCCGCCCCAAGCAGCCGAACAAAAACAAAACAAAAAAAGCCGCGATCGCGATCTGCGGCGGCAATGCAGCGGGAGGTCCTTCGCTCTGACCAGGAGTGAGGGACTCTCCGCCAAATTGCCGCCAAACAGCTGGACGTGCCGCCCCTCTCCCGAGTGGCTGCCCCAAGCACTTGCTTGGTAAGCTGGTGCCTGGAGCCGGCCCTGATAATAAAAAGGGCACTATCTCGCTTGTAATAAACGAAACTGTCATAGGGTGAAGCATTAATGGAGCTGAAGGTTAAATACACAAAATCTGAAGTATCATTTTTTAAATGGTAGGATGGGGGTAAGATTCAAATCCTGAATGTTCCTGATACAAGTCTGAACCTAAAGCGAGAACAATGAAGCTGCAGCTGAAACTGCTTCACTGAACCGTTTAACAATGTGCTCTTTTATGTTTAAAAGGACCACCATTTCAGTTGCTTGTATTTAATGTAACTAGCACAGTAAGGTAGCTATGGTAAGAACGAGTATGTCTACACTGCAATCAAAATCCTGCGGCATTGAGCCTGGGTCAGCTGATGTGGGTTGTGGGCCTATACATTGCTGTGTAGATACTCAGGCTTGGACTGCAGCCCAGATTCTGAGACCTTCTCCCACGTGGGGTCTCAGACCTCGGCCACCAGCCTGAGCCCAAAAGTCTACCCTGCAATGTATAGCCCTGCAGCATGAGTTAGTTGAGCCGAGCCATGCTGCAGGTCTTTTATTGCGGTGTTTTCATACCTTAAGAAAGCAGGGGCCTATTCTGCTCTCCCCCTGGTAGTCAATGGCCGAATTCCCATCAGTTCAAATGGGAGCAGAATGAGGCCCGTTTTCCTGTATAAATAGTAACATTTTTGATTGATGAGATGGTTCCTTCCTCAAGTGTGCTCATAGGAAGAGATGTTATTGCTCGATAACGAGTTCAGTGCAAGGCTCATCAAATAACTATTGATCGTAACTATATGTTATGTGTGTGTGTGTGTGTGTGGGGGGGGGGATTGCAAATGTGGGGGAGTTTAAAACCATTGGAGCAAAGCAGACTTTGAAGTGATGGGATGAATGTATTCAAAATTATGAGATGATGCAGTGGAGCAAGGCTGACCTTTCATTTTGATGGGGAAAAACAAAATGTAGCAGGGGAAAAGCCTAGAAAATTCTGGAGCAGCTGTTTCATTGACATCGTCTGAATGGGTCTCCTACACTATTCAGAATCAAAGGTTGTGCCTTATGTGAAATCTAAGTTTTCCCTAGATTCTGCAAAAAAAGCCCTGGAGATGCCCTATTCTATGGAGCACATTGGTGGGTCATTGTGGGAAAGGCTTGCCTTTGCCATTGCCCATGCTGGCGCTGTTCTGTGGATAGACGGAGAAATCTGGCATCCGTTGATGTAACTGCATGGAAGTCAATGGAGCTGTGCTCAGGCTCTGGCCCTTTATTTCCAAGGCTGTCAGTGCAATGCTATTCAGGAGCAATGCATTCACTTTACTAACGCGAGATAGGCTTTGCATACCTTGATCATCTGTTTTGTTTTTTTAATACATTCTCATTTTTCAAATGCATTTGGACATAGTACAAGGCTAGTGATATTAGTGTGATCATACGCAAATCTCTAACAGGTAGGGTACATGTATCATGACATCTAAACAAAGCTGCAGTCAAAAGGGACGTAGACAGAGCTAACAGGCCCAAAGAGTAACTTCTCCTAATACATCTTCTCCCCATTCTGGATTTCAAAATGAAAGCAACTCTCCAAAACAAATTAGCATCTAGAAGTCCCAACCTGCATTAGAGCCTCATGGTGCTAGAGCCCTGCTCAAAGAGATTGCCATTTTAATAGACAAGACAAAGGTCTGCCCAAGGCATTGAGTAGATCAGTAGCTAAACCGGGAATAGAACCCAGGTTTCCTACATCTTAACTTAGGGCACTATCCCCTGTTACTTACCAGTTGCAATAGTCTGAGTCCCTGTTACTAAAAAGTGCAGGATACTGTTGTGTGGTCTGACTGGAAAGTTGTGTCATTCCTTTCCTCCATCTGTTCTGCTCTGCTCTTAGGAACAGGCAGTATATTGAAATATACAAGAACCCTCCTCAGTGTGCACTTGCATCACATGCATATGCTTTCCAGTGAACCAAAACGCGTAGCAGGTCTATTTGAAGTGCTTTTGTTCTTGGCGTTGTTCCTTTAGGCTATAGATGTTTTGGGCCTATGAAAATTCTTCTCATTTAATATACAGAGTTCTCCCCACCCCCTTTTTTTCTCGCTCTCTCTCTTTCAAAAAAGAAAGGAAGAGCTGGTAGACGGGAAGGAGAAAACAGTTTGGATAAATCTACATATTTTGAAATCTGGCCAAAAATATATCACTACGTGTGTTTGACTCCCTCAACATTTTGCAGCACTTCTGACATGTAAGAACAACTTTTGTTCAGAAAACTCTGGTGACATTAATTCTGAATATGAAGGTGTATGGAACTTTTTGCTTCCCCCACCCCACCCTATACATGAACATTCACCAATTTATTTCACTTTCACTGTGCCGCTGTTCACTACTGTATCACATAAGAAATCTATGACCTTTCTTGCAGAATGCAGGACAAAAGGAAAACACTAAGAAAATGAGCTTAAAAAAAAAAAGACTCCTAGAGATTTGACATAAAGGTGACCTATTTGCTCCTCTGAATAGTGTGGAGCTAATTAAACTCAGCATCTCTAGAAATAAAGTGCTGGAGAGAGAGTAAGTAGTCAGTTGCTATCACTGCATGTGTCACTAGGGATTATGATTAAACCCGTTTCCAAAAGGCAGTTGAAAAAGAAAATATTTTGTAAGAAAAATCCATCTATGGTACTGTGTGTCCAGGCATGAAATGTATAATTTTGGTAATGAGCATGTAAAGTATTTTTCATTTGAACCAGTTTTTAAATAATCCGCCTCCCTCAAATTCTGTTTTAAGAGAAGTTAAAAAAGATTTTACATAACAAGTGTATCCTGTGGGTAAAAGAAAAAGTGCAATATCTCACACTTTTGCAGTACTTGATGCTGACAAGGTGTTTCAATGTCTAATAGCTTTCAGATGTATTTAATGTTTGGTTGCTCTTTCAAAATACTATTGCCATCTTCTGCCGTATCCCTAAAGCAGTGTTTCCCAAACTTGGGACACCACTTGTGTAGGGAAAGTTCCTGGCGGGCCAGGGCTGAAAGCGGCGGCCAGTATGTCCCTTGGCCTGCGCCGCTTCCTGCAGCTCCCATTCGCCTGGAGCAGCGAACCTGCGGACGCGGCAGGTAAACAAACCGGCCCGGCCCGGCTTTCCCTAAACAAGCGGCATCCCAAGTTTGGGAAACACTGCTCTAAAGCATTGAATGAATAAAGCTCCCACTTCTCTGCTCTGCCATGTGTTGCTGTGGTGGAAGTTCTCAACTTATTTACCATTTTGCACAACGGGTTGCACAGCTTACTTGTGCGACAGGCTGATGGGGGAAGCAATCACAACATTGCCAAACTCAGACATTTCAAAACCATGAGTTAGGCCCCCAAAAGCATGAGATTGGCTGAAAAATAATTGGATTAAAAACAAAAGAATAATTGGGTTTCTTTTTATTTGCCTTCTGGGGTGTAAGCATTTGGAGTGCATTTGAATGACCCTTTGAAACTTTCTTTCCGCAACCATTAGGGACAGAATCTTACTTTTTTGTTGAAATGAAAGTTGAGGTTCTCCCATAATCATTTCTCTCCAGGAGCTGGAACTTTAGTAAAATACCACATCTCATGAGAATGGCGATAAAACGGTGAAAATATGTAACACTGTAATCATGCAGTTTTAGGCCCTATTCCTATAGGAGTTCTCCTTACTGGTGTTATTAGCCATTAATTTAGCATTATAATAAATAAAGTGGGGGTATAGCTCCCTTTGATGGACACCCAGCCAGCCAGTTAGCTGTAAAATCGCTCCTGGTAGCTGTTCTGTACTTGCTTTACCTGTAAAGGGTTAAAAAGTCCCCCAGGTAAAGAAAAAAAGTGGGCACCTGACCAAAAGAGCCAATGGGAAGGTAGAACTTTTTAAAATGGGGAAAGAAACTTTCCCTTTGTCTGTTCTTTCTGGGCTGAAGGGTCAGAGCAGGCATGCTATTAGCAGCTAAGCCAGGTATGATTATAAGTCATCAGATCATGCCTAGAACTACTTCTCTGAACTCCAGTGTGTAAGTAGATCAGAATGTGTAGCAAGATGTGATTAGGGTTATTTCTTTTATTTCTTATTGGCTTGTGGACTCTTCTGTGCTAACCCCAGATGCTTTTGTTTGCTTGTAACCTTTAAGCTGACCCCCCCAAGAAAGCTATTTTGGGTGCTTGATTTTTGGAATTGCTCTTTTAAAATCTAGCAAAAGCCTAAGTTCCAGATGTATTTTCTTTCTTTTTGATTCTAATAAAATTTACCTTTTTTAAGAACAGGATTGGATTTTTGGTGTCCTAAGAGGTTTGTGCATGTTGTGTGATTAGCTGGTAGCCACAGCTAATTTCCTTTGTTTCTTTTCTTAGCTCTTCCCTGGAGGGGGATGAAAGGGCTTGAGGGTACCTCCACAGGGAGGAATTCCCAAGTGCTCCTTCCTCGGTTCAAAGGGGGTTTTGTTGCATTTGGGTGGTGGCAGCGTTTACCAAGCCAAGGTCAGAGAAAAGCTGTAACCTTGGTTGTTTAATACAAGCCTGGAGTGGCCAGTATTAATTTTTAAAATCCTTGCAGGCCCCACTTCTGTACTTGGAGTGACAGAGTTGGGGTTCAGCCTTGACAAGCATACTGGAATATAACAGATACCCATGAACACAGAACACAAATCAAAGACCCAAATATTCCTCTCCCCTTTTGTGAGCATAAACCAAGAAATCAGGCATACGAATGCATGGAGGGAGAAG
Source organism: Trachemys scripta elegans (assembly GCF_013100865.1). NCBI lineage: Eukaryota > Metazoa > Chordata > Testudines > Emydidae > Trachemys > Trachemys scripta. The sequence continues at coordinate 9,472,023 of NC_048306.1, read as the reverse complement.
TGCTATCCCTGGTTCTGCAGCTGCTTCTCTATGCGTACAAAAATATTGGTATGTAAAAGTGTGTATGTACATAAAAGGTTGTTATAAAGAGGATAGTGATAAATAGTTCTCCTTATCCACCGAGGACAGGACAAGAAATAATGGGCTTACATTGCCATAAGGGCGATTTAGGTTAGTGTAGCAGGATGGACACCTGCTCCTGCCTCGAAGGGCCTGAGATAGCCCAGGGAGCAGATAGCATGAAGGCTGAGCTGATCTGGGGAAGTGGCTGCAGCTGGGGCCACGCCCCAAACAGGCTTCAGCTGGCCTGTATAAAGAGGCTGGGAGCCAGGAGCTCAGTAGTCTCTCTCTGAATGCAGAGAAAGAAGGGTCTGACTGCAGCAAGCTAGAGACAGTGTACCTGAATGGAGCAGTGCTGAGGCGCTCCAGCCTGGATGGCCTTCTGCTAGGGCACAGCCTGGGGCTAAGGGGTACTGGGGGTTGCAGAGGGCAGCCCAGGGCTAGTCCAAGGCAGCAGGTCCAAACCCTCCTTGCCAGTGATGAGTGGCCTATACTGCAGTCTGCCCCAAGGAGTGGGGGCTAGCTGATGACTGGCAGTGGCCTAGTACTGAGGCAAGGTGGGGATAGTGGGTGGGGGTTCCCCAGGGAGGGGAGACCCTAGTACTGAGGGGTGTACTACCAGGGGGCAGCACCCAGAGCAAGGGGCACTGGGGTCCTGGGAGGGACATGGGCCAGAAGTAGGGACAAGGTGGATCACTGGCCTGCAGAGGGTGCTCCAGATGCTGGATGAGCTGATTCCCTGGAGTAACCAGTAGGGGGTGCCGCAAGGGTGAGTCCGTACCCTTACAGTTAGATATTAGGAAAAATTTCCTAACTGTAAGAGTAGTTAAGCACTGGAACAAATTACCTAGAGTGATGGTGGAATCTCCATCGGAGGCTTTTAAAAAACAGGTTACACAAACATCTGTCAGGGATGGTCTAGATAATACTTAATGCTGCCTCAGTGCAGGGGACAGGACCATATGACCCATCAAGCTACCTTGCAGTTCTGCCATTCTGTGTGCTATGCAGGGATTAGTCTATTACTTTAGAAGGGTGGATAAAGGCCTGGAGGGAGAAAAGAAGGCTTAATTTTCACCTATGTAGTCATGTCAGTTTTAAGGTAAGGCACTAGAAGTACAACAATAATAAAACGGGTGCCTCTGTAAAACCCCTAGTCAGGACTTGTGGCCAATCTGCGTAGGCTAGAGCAGGGGTTGGCAACGTTCGGCACGAGGTTCACCAGGGTAAGCACCCTGGCGGGCCGGGCCAGTTTATTTACCTGCTGACGCGGCAGGTTCGGCCGATCGTGGCCCCCACTGGCCGCGGTTTGCCGTCCCGGGCCAATGGGGGCGGCAGGAAGCGGCGCGGGCCGAGGGATGTGCTGGCCATGGCTTCCCATTGGCCCGGAACAGCGAACTGCGGCCAGTAGTCAGCGTCAGCAGGTAAATAAACTGGCCCGGCCCGCCAGGGTGCTTACTCTGGCGAGCCGCGTGCCAAACATTGCTGACCCCTGGGCTAGCGTTTGCTCCAGTCCGTCTCATTACAAAGCTGGAAGTGGGATAGCCTTTTGGTTTTAGCTCTGAAGGGCTGTGGTTCAATCCCTGATGCTGGCTAAAATGGCAGCTGTCCCAACTGGCTTAAGAGACACAGTAATCTATGCAGCTGTATGTATGTGTGTAACCCTCCCCCGTCCCCATTCCTGTTCCCTATCCTACTATGAGGTTTTTCAAAATGAGGTAAATCCACCTTGTGGCTTTTCACACCACTTTGGGGGACTGGGCCTGAGATGCCTCAAGGTGCTTTCTGTTGTGTGTCAGTGTGTGTCACCTCAGAGCAGACCCGCTCCGTCAAACCACCGGGAGCAAAGTTTTGGTCTGTAAGGAATCATAGAACAGGATGACAGTCCAGCAGCCTCCTCTTTGCTTGCCTCGTGCTCCCAGCTTCAGTGCTAAAATGTCCGGCTGTAAGGGCAGAGGGTACTTCCTGGCAGGAACCAGTTCTCCCAACAGGCAATTGTTTGTAGTCTGCAACTTGTGGTTCCCACTGCTGCTGCTGAAGGACACTGGGCCTCCTTGGGCTATATGTGCACAAACGCAGCAGCTGATTTTTCCAAGCCATACACCCCTCTGCAATTATTTTTTTGCAGGTCTCCATTTATCCCAACCAGAGACTGTAATATTGCATTCCTGCCACACTGTGGTGCTGTGCGAGTCCTAACTCCAGTTTGCAAAATAGCATTTCCAACCAGTTGGCAACTGCTGCAGCTGCTCCTGTATCACTGAACCTGGGCTCAGAGCATATTCATTTCTAAGGCGAGACAGAACAGGTCTGCAGTGTAGTCGGCCGGAGAATTCAGGGGACCAGTATCCCCCTCCAGTGAGTTTCTCTCAGTGCTGTAACAAGGGCGAAGCGAGTGAGGCACTTGCCTTGAGCGTGCAAAGCAGAGGGGCGCAGCTCTACCGCCCAAGTGGGGAGGAGGAAAAAAAAAAAGCTGCGATCGGTGGCGCTTCGGCGGCAACTCTACCTCCACCGCTTCTTCGGCGGCGGGTCCCTGAGTTCCCTCTAGGAGGGAAGGATGTGCTGCCGAATTGCCGCTGCTGCTTCATTCATTCTTGGGCGGCAATGCGGCGGCAGGCCCTTCTCTCCGATAGGGACTTAGGGACCCGCTGCCAAATTACCGCCGAAGAGTCTGGAGCTGGCCCTTGCCTCGGGCGCAAAAATTCCTTGTTACAGCTCTGGTTTCTCTTTCTCTGGTGTGGCTTTATATCACATCCCACACCTCCAGGGCTTAGTTTTTCTGCTGTGTGGAAGGAGCAGCCCGAGAAAATCCTGTAGACGTGCTCTTTTGGGCCCAATATTCATCCCTGCGCCAGTGCTGAGTTCAGTGCAGGGACCAAAATGGTGGGGTCCAGTTTGGCCCCTGAGTCAAATTAAAGCAGCGCAGAGGGTTGCAGTATCTTGCACCCCAGTTGCATCCACCCCTACCATGAGATAGCCATCTTCTGCTCCCAGTGTGGAGGTGATACACTGTACCGGGGCCCCTTCTCGGGTGATTTAGGGCAGTCTCAGGCTCTGTCTTGTCAAAAAGTTTTGGTTTTGCTTTAAAACAATGATAGCATGTTCGCTATCTTGCTGTAAAACCTAAGTGGAGACAAGGCACTGTAGTGTTTACCATTAGGTAGCTAGGCAAGAGCAGTTCTGTACCCCCTAACGCCTGATTGAACTCACCTAGTTTACCTCATGGCAAAACTACAATGCCTTGTCTCCAGTAGGGTTCTACAGTGGGATAGCTAACACTCCTTAGTGACGACATGTTAAAAACACCCCGTTGTTTAGCAGTAAAGGCAAAGCCGAAGGCTCTCTGTGCTGCTGGTACAAAGTGACCCCAAAGCAGGGCTGAATTGCCCCATTTGTATGTATGGCGGGTGTCACTGTGTCATTGTTCCGGTACTTTCTCTCTTCTGCATGTCATTGAGAGTCCCTGCCGCCATCCAGCAGGTGAAATGGGTTCTCCATGTTGGAACACAGGCTGTCTAACACTGAAAGAGCAGGTCGCTGCATTGGACTCTATTCATATGTTTGATTAGAAAAGCAAACAGTATTCTTTGGGGTTGGGCAGGGGAAGAAATGCTTTATATTTTCCTGTAGAAAACAAGCCATTTGGGGGAGGAGGAAAAGGCATAGCTTCAGCCAGGCATCTGAGGGACCTCCTCCGTGGAGGGGTGGAGGTCACAGGCTGTTATAACATGACAGAAGCACTTTGCAGAGGGAGAAAAGAGGAAAGTAAAAAAAAAAAAAAACCTGGCTAACAATGGGTGATGCATAGTAAGAACACAAGGGTTAGAGATGTTCTCTGGTATTTTGAAAGGTTGCCAGAAACTCAAGTATGTGGAGTGTCATCTGAGCTCAGGAAGAAATCATGTGTCGGGGCGGAGGTGTGGAAAGGAGTAATCTTTTTGTTGTATGTTTTTTAAGTCTGCTCTTTCCTTTCACCATCATGGTAACCAATAAGCTTCCAAATTATAGTTTGAAAACTGTGCCCCTGGCTTCCCAAGAGGCTCTCACTCCTCAACGACTCCATTATTAAAAGACTAACATTATTAAAACAAGCTGGGACCAAAGTTAATTGTTTTGTTTTTCCTATAGAAAGATCCTGTCATTAGCGCTGCAGTTTGTTGAAAAAGCTGATGGTCACTCACATTGCAGGATTTTTGTGTGTGTGGTTCATATGGTGTAATATGCATAATATAAAAAGTGCCATCGAAGGGCTCATGCCAATTAATTGAATGCAGCGTATATTGCATATAGAAAACTAGATTTTTCACTTGTAATACACTGATCTGTTATTTCAAACACTTATTTTGTTTTCAGACATTGGAATAACAGAATATTTTGCTTGGCGGTTTGGATTCTTATGGAATGATCTATTATAATTTTTCTCCGCTGGCAATTTATGTTCATCTATACTCAATGCCATTAAAAGCCAACATTTTCCTGTAGACACCCCAGTTATTTCCTGTTTAAATGCATGGAAAACTTGTATCTTAGCTACCAGTGAGTGGTGACAGGTGGGACATTATGACATTTTAAATGGCGATCACTATAATTGCGAAGCTTGTTTGCTAGTTATATATATTTTATATGTGTCATTGTAATGTTTTGTCTGATGATCTGTTTTATAAAGGTCTCCGGGATGGGCTATATTGTAGTGGATGCTAAATGACCTTGATGGATTTTGTTCTTAAACATCTGTGCATATGACTGTCACTGTAATATATGCATAGACCTAGTGTCTTGATTCAGCGCAGTGACAAGAGGTACTCTTCCACGGCTGAAGAAAAAGGGGGGGAAAAATCAGTTTTATTTTACTGTTGCTATAGGGACCACAGGGCTAAACGCTGGAGATATATTTATGAAAAGAGTTACAAAGTCAGGCCACTATTCTGCAAAGACTTATGAGTATGCTTAACTATACATTTAGATCATTCAAGGCACATGAAACAATGACCAAAGAGTTAATCTGCATTAAGACAATTTGAACACATACCCCATTCAAATAAAAATCAGTGAGCGGTGGCAGCAACATCAATTGGTCTAAGACACTTCTAAAGTGTCCATCATCCTTAGTGCCTGGGTGCTGGATGGACGCTGAAAGGATCCTGAGTCCGATTAAACTCCTACTGGGATGTGTTCAGCTATGTAGGCTGAAGAGATTCCTACTTCTGTTGGTTTTGCAGGAGACAATGCTGGGGACAAGGTGTGTTTCCTAAGTGCTGATAACAGGAGCAGAAGGATAATGTAAGGAGGTGGGTTGGAGTCTGGCATCTGAAGCAGCAGGTTTGTTTTATATTTTGGAGGAGGGCCTAGCCATGCATTTCGGCAAGGGGCCTTAGCCCCCAGAATTCTCCTGGAGTGTCTAGTCCTCCATAACTGTGCACTGCAAGTTACTTGCCTCTGGAGAAACCTCAGTGGCCATGACATTTAGAGAACAACCATTGTCTTGTTCTAGAAAGGTTGTCCCGGAGCTCGTAGAGATGAAATTGCAGCATGACTGCTTCCCACTTCTGACCATTTTCTGATTCTGCAACAGTTTTCAGGATCCTCACGGGTCCTCTTCAGAAATGAATCTCAGAGAAACAATGTCTTACTTTTTTCCTCTCTGCTGCTCCTATCCTCTGGCAGCCTTTTTTTTTTTTTTTTTTTTTTGGTTGGTTCTTTGAGCTACTCTTTCCTCCCATGTTATCACAGAGGCAGTTCAGAGATCAGGGATGAAACTGAGAAGAGTGCTTAGGAGAGAAACAAGAAAACAGATCAAAAAGGCTGTGAGAGCAGCAGATTTGTTCTTTAACTGTGTGTTTCACATATAGACTTGGATTCTCTCTCTCTCTCTTTTTTTCCCTGTTCCTGCTATTCAGGCAGGAACAAGGATGATGGAGAGAGGGGGGCTGAGTGGGAGGGGGAGGGGAATCATTTTTGATGCAGCCCCTGGTGTAAATTAGCAGACTCAGAGTTGCTCCAACTTACTTTTTGGATGCCATGGCCTGCTAGGAGCTAATGAGCAGCTTAGAAGAGCCAGAGCTCAGGGCGCACTGGCCTCACTCCCCCTCTCTGGTGCGTGTCCAGTCAGCTCTCCACAAGTCAAGAAGTCTCCTTACACTCAGATATTCCATAAGGGCTGTTTTACTGGTTTCTTTAGCTGCCAGAGTGGTATAAAAGGAGCCCATATAGTGTTACAAGGCAAATCTGAGACTTACCATGCCACCTTGTCTCTCTGCTGCCAGGAAAGAGAACGCAGGTGTATGCCATCGCATTGGGGAGGGGATACTCTACCTTCCTCCATAGTTTTTTGCATTTCTTATAAACATGAATCTCCATTTTTTCCGCTGGTCTTTCATGTTTTGCATTTCCCCAAAGCTGAAGTGCATTGATCCTGGCTTATTTTTTTTTTTGCCGTTGTAGATTTAAAAATTAAATGGAAAAAGAAAGTTAGAATTGTTGGATAATGCCTTTAAGTACCACCTTTCCCATTTCGGTTTTATGATTTGTATGACAGCTCTGTATCCGAGTGAAAAATCAATAGACATTCCTTTTAAAAGAGAATGGCAATAATTTGTTACCATAGCAATCTTTTTTTCCCACTATTACTTTATAGTAATACAAAGACTTAAATGTCAAGTGTTCCTTATGCTTGTGCTCTGTGACTATTGCCAAGAATAAGGTGTCAGGTCACGCTAAGAGTCCTCTCTGTTAACTCTTCATTTGCAGGCCTCATCTGCCATGGCTACTAGTGGTAGGCTTGTTTCTTTTACCCTAGCTAATCAGCAAACCTATCTGTAGGCCTGCTTTTGCATCATTGAAGTCAATGGAAGTTTTTCCATTGTCTTCATTCTGTGCAGGATCTAGTCCTATGTGAGGATGCTGTTAGCTACAGCGGTGTAAAGGGAGCAGAAATTGTCCACAGCACCCTGTGCTGAGGAGAGGATTCCCAACATGATAGATCTGGTATAGCTAGCCCATATGCCACACACCCTTTGTAGCCCCTGGTGTAGGAAATTGGAAGGAGAGGACATGGCTGGAGCTCTATCCCCAGCTGCTGGATGGCTCTTTGAGAGGAGGGGTTTAGAGCAACCTCATGGGTGCTCTAAACTCTGCCAGAGGTAGAGCCAGCTAAAACTGGTCCCGGAATCAGGGAGCTGCAACCAGAAGAGACTGGATGCAATAGAAGAGATGTTGGGTCCTACAGGGTATTTATATAAATATCTTACAACATGTAACTACTGTCACCCATTATTAAATGTAATTACTTTAATCCCTAAAGCAAAAAAGGAGGAAATTTGATTGAAAAACACACTCAAATTCCCCTCTAAATCATTATTTTAATTCATCCTTCTGAGCTCCTTTGTTGTAGGCTTTTCCATTAAGCCTTTGTCTCATAGTTACCATTTCACATTAACAGTGGTGCCGATTTCATTAATGCAGCTAGTTTATTACATGATATTTCAAAAGACTCCATCTTAATTGCCAATGATGGGAGAGTTTATATGCAAATACTTCACACCAGCAGTGTTTGGAAGCATTGAAGTCCTATTTAGGGAAGTAGGTCAGACTCTATTATGGCATGCAGCAAATTTATTTTATAATTGATGTTTTACTTTGTGAAGAAAGAAAATATAGTATGTTGTATAATATGTACTACTTGAAAGTCCGTTAACAACAGCCATACACTGGTAGTTTTTACATTTAAAGAACTGCATTTTAATACCCGACGTAAACTCTTTGTGAATTAGGAAATTAATAATTTCCATTGGAATTCAATTAACAATTGCTTCCTTACTATGAAATATACTCTGCCATCTAGCGGCATCTCATCAGCGTATTCAGACATAGGAACAATGGCCAAGAAGTCATTAGTCATTTCAGAACCATCAAAGAGGACATAGATAAAAGGCTGGTAGATGTTATCAGTGAAATATGATTTACTGTTCAGGATGGAAAATAGTCTATGAGGGTTGGATGAGACATGGAAGTATACAGAAGTAGTGCTGCTTATATCTTTGTCTTTGCTGGCCCAGGCCTCCAAAAGTCTGCTGCCATGTGATCCTGAAAAGAGCAACAGATTGACCTATATTTTAAAATTGGTAAAAAGGCCTTTGAGGTTTATAAAAGGTTTCCCATGGTGATTGAGTTTATGGTGTTCTAGTTTTTTTTTTTTATTTTCAATTAAGTAAACTGTGTCCAGGGCTTAGATTCCCTGAGATTGAAGTATCTACAGGATGAATACAGCATGGGAAGAAACACTGCAAGCTATCTCACTATGAAGTCTGAACTCATAACCTGGAGGGACTACCTTCAAGAGAGAGGGGGTTTCCCTATAGCACTGCTCTACAGCCAAAATGCTTCTGAAATAAATGTAGTCAAACTTTACTAATTCTGGGTCACTGAGAACGAAAATGATGCTTAAAATTGTTGATTGGCTCTAGTTTTCAAGATATGCTATTGGGTCAGTATATACGACCCTTGACTTGGGAATGGCGGAGGATACGTGAGTTATAAAGGGAAGGGATCTCAATTTAAACCAGAAATGACTAAAATACATCTTTGACTGGATCTATGAATAAATCTATGACTGGGTTTGGACAGTACTTGTTTTTTAGGCAAAACAATGAATGATGCAATCTGAAGCTGGTATTGCATTGTACATGATATGAATTGTATCATGTTATTCCTAGAAGTCATGGATGATGCAATCATAACGAAGCTTACATCACTCTGCTGAACAAATTGCCTTATATCAGCTCTAGAAATCAGACAGTGTCGTGCTCTCTTCTTTGTCAGTGTTTGATTTTGCAAAGGGACACATTTCTGTTTAGCCAAAGTGAGCAGAGATGCCTCGTACTTGTGTGAACAGTGCAGATAACTTCTGCTATGTTTGTGGTGAAGTGACTTTTGCATCACAAAAGCGCAGTATAACCACTATGGTTAAGAAAGCCTATCACCTTTATTTTGGCTGCAAAATTGGAGATCAGGACAAGAGGTGGGCCCCACACATAAGCTGCAACACTTGTGCAACAAATCTTCACCAGTGGTTGAACAGGAAAAGGAAATCACTGCCTTTTGCAGTGCCAATGATTTAGAGAGAGCCAACAGATCATACCAGCAATTGTTACTCCTGCATGGTACCTCCAGTTGGGAAAGGTGTGTCAAAGAAGAAAAAGTGGACTGTGCATTATCCAAACATTCCATCAGCTATACGCCCAGTACCCCACGGAGAAGGACTGCCGGTTCCTGATGCACCAGAATCATTCTCACTTGAGTCAGACGAGGAAGAGGAAGAGGATGAAACTTCTGGTCCTGAACCATCAATGTCACAGGACCCACATTTTCTCCCATCCTCCTCCTCTGAACCACACCTCATAACACAAGGTGAACTGAATGACCTTGTCAGGGATTTGGAACTACCCAAGAGTAAGGCAGAGCTGTTGGGCTCCAGACTACAGCAGTGGAATCTCCTGGCAGGTGATGTTAGGGGTTCCGTGACCGTCAAAAGGATCTTGTCCCATTCTTCTTCATGGAAGGTGATCTTGTAGCCTGCACCAATATCGATGGTGTGATGGCAGCCCTCAACATCGTTCACGATCCAGATGAGTGGAGACTGTTCATTGATTCATCGAAGACAAGTCTTAAAGCTGTTTTACTGCATAATGGGAATGTTTTGCCATCAATTCCAGTTGGTCATGCAGTCCATATGAAGGAAACCTATGACAACATGAAACAACTTTTGAGGTGCATAAACTATGGCCAACATCAGTGGCAGCTTTGTGGCGATTTGAAGGTTGTTGCTCTCTTGCTTGGTCTGCAGACTGGATACACAAAGTACTGCTGTTTTCTCTGCTAATGGGATAGTCGTGCAAGAGATTCCCACTACATCAAGAAAGATTGGCCACTCCAACAGTCATTGGAGCCTGGGAGGAAAAAAGTGTTCAGCATCCACCACTTGTTGAATCAAGGAAGATTTTGTTACCACCCTTACACATCAAGCTGGGTCTGATGAAGAACTTTGTCAAGGCCATTGACAAAACACAAGCAGCTTTCAAGTACCTCCGTGGAAAATTTCCAAGGTTAAGTGAAGCTAAGATAAAGGAACGTGTCTTTGTTGGTCCTCAGATTCATGAACTTCTTCGAGATGATGCATTTGACCATGCACTGCCTGGCAAGGAAAAGACGGCATGGAAAGCCTTCCAGTTAGCGGCAATACATTTTCTCAGAAACAACAAGGCAGACAACTACAGGTTGTTGATGGAAAACCTCCTCAAGGCATACAAAAACCTTGGTTGCAACATGTCACTAAAGATACATTTTTTTGCACTCTCATCTAGATTTTTTTCCACCGAACTGCGGAGCAGTGAGCGACGAGCATGGCGAGCGATTTCGCCAGGACATTGCAACAATGGAGAAACGCTATCAGGGCAAATGGAGCCCATCAATGCTTGCAGACTATTGCTGGACAGTGACAAGAGATGCTCCATTTAATGAATACAAGAGACAAGCCAAGAAGCGCCAAGTAGACACTGAATAGGACTAAACTATGTACAGAATAGTTTTTTGCCTTTTGTTTCATAATAAATTTTATGTATATAACCCTTTTACTGATTTTTAAAGTGTTACATAAACAGGACAGGTGAAATATTATCATGTAAAGCAACCATAAACACATGAAAAGACCTAGGTTTACAATTTATGATTAAAACTCTACTATCTACACAATATACATAGACATAAAATGTAAAAACTTAAATATCTTAGAAACAGTAGCCAATCAGTTGTTTTAATTGTCATATTTGAATTCAGCACATCAAAATACATAGTAAATAGCACATTTTATCTCTGAAGCGGGCGACTTCTCAAAAATTGTAGACCAGTGTAGTCAGCCTGTGTCCATTGCTGTAGTCGCTGAGCCCCTTACAAATGTAAGGAGTACATGTGCCCACATTCCATGCCCATTCTGACCATGATTTCACAATTATTGTTCTGGTGCTAATTAGCGGAAATTATTATAGTATTTTTGTGATGTGAGACCAAACTCATTACACTTCAGTTTCTAAACGGCCATCAGGTAGTGAGAGCTTTTAGTCTCTAATAATGGGCTGGGTTGGCTTTTGAATCAGACAAATAAAGGTGGCGGAATCTCTATATTTTACTTCCAATCCCTGAAGAAATCCAGCCTCCATTTTTATCAGTTTATAATCTTATAAGAATTTTTCATTTTTTAACCTACGTGTTTTTACAGTGTCATAAACTGCTATCTGATTTTTGATTTTCTGTAGACTTTTTCTGTTGTCTATTTAGTGAATAGGGGACTTACCAAACTGGAAATGAGTTTATTTGCAAAAGATCATAAAGAGTTAATATGTATGTAGGAACAGAGAGGTCTGGAAATGTCTCTGTAATTTAAACAAATGGGCAGACATTCATTATTGCAGGTTGAAAGCCTTCTTCTGATGCATACCAAGGAAAATCTCATTATTGGTCAGTTTTACAGGATACCGAAAGCCTGTGAGCATCAGAATGATTGGAAGTGAAGCTGTTGATGTAAGTAAGTGTGTCAGATTTAGTAGGGGATATGATGGTAAATGTACACAAGACGAAAACTAAATCTCCATCCAGAGAGGAATTAAAAAAAAACAACAACCAAAACCCTTTCTGCAAACAAGATGAAACAAATCAGCTAATACATTCCTTTCAGCACACAGCTTTCCTCACGTTTGATTCAGATAAAAATATTATTTTGACACTGTTACAGTATGTCAGAACATTAGATTATACATAGACTAGAGTGTCGGGCCTCATCACTTCTTGAAAAGATAACCTGTTGGAGAGAAGTTAGTCAACATCAATTGGAAATCAAAATATTTTACTATACTTTTTTTCAGCCTGGCAGTACAGGATATAAATGTGATAATTGCAACTTCCCAAACTAGACCTTTCCTCCATGCCAAAGGAGGAAAACAATAGCCTCCAGAAAGCTGCAGGCATCCTCCATGGTGCTATACAATGAAAATTAGGTGGAAGGAAAGTCCTGTGCTTTTATGCCAGATTGCGGTTCTGGTGCTTTCATTATGGAATAGCTTAAACCCTGCTCCAATCCTTTTCTGTCTCAGTAGAAAGTGCTGGGTCCAGGTATAAAGGGAATAGTGCCTATAATGAGTACATTGGCCTGAATCAAGAAAGACAGCAGAGTAGCCACCCTGGAGAACTCTATGACCTTGCAATGACCTCTGATGCACAACTAGGGAAGACACTAGTTAGCATTAACCTGTTCATCGCATTGCCTGTTGGGGAAAAAAGTGACCTCTATGGTTACCTAGTGCAAGGAAAATAACGTCAGTGTAATATTATTATTTAGTTATTTCTTTTGTAGTAGTACGGAGGGACCCCAAGCAAGGATAAGGGCCTCTTTTACACTAAGCTATACAAATAAATAACACAAAGACTGCCCCTGTCCCAGAAAGCTCACAATCTCGAATTGAGACAATACAAAGCTAGTGATTAAACACACAAGAGAAAGAGGAGGATAACAGTAGAGACGGGTTCATTTGCAGAAATGTCTCTGGATGCATGGCACTGATCCTCAGCAAAGGAGATCTGCAGCATCAAAGAGCCTTTTAGTGTTGAAGGCATCTGGTATTCACCACCAGAGTCTGTATGGTTATTTCCAAGAGCATCCTTCATCAGTATGTGTTGGAGGAGATCCTCCGGTCTCTGTGGATGCTGGGAGTGAGCAAGAGACAAACAGATGATATCTTTAGTCTATCTTCATCCATAAAGGATGTTTTGACATCATACGGTGCCCAGAACTTACAGTCTGTCATCTTGCTGTGTCTAACCATTGACTTGCCACAAAGATACAAGCCCAACAAGACTTGCGGATGTCTGCAATAATAGAGCACAAGAGGAAAAGATAGATAGGGGTAACTCAATGGAACTAGCTCACAGACAGCACAGGCAAAGAGCATGGGGAACAGAACTGGGTGGAGTGGAAAAGTTTGATGGCCATGGAAAAAAATGGTGTTTAAATTTTCTGTGGAAAATTTTGATTTTTCAGCCAAAATTTGTAAAGTGAAAAAGTTTATCAGAAAACTGAAAATGCTGCTGTGATGCCTTGTATGAGTTGTAATTTGGGTGCCTCATGGACTGGGCTTCTTGGTCAGACTACATCTCCCATGATACATTGTGGGCTCCCCTTTTGGAGCAAGAAGGTGATGCATCATGGGAGTCCTTAGGAAGAGGGTATCACTGGTGATACTATTGGGCCAGGACATCCAATCCATATAGAATTGTAACCTGAGGCAATCAAATTACAACTCCCATGACACACTGCAGCTGCATATCCAAATCAAAATATTTTGGTTTAGGGGCATTCGTTTCTTAGATGAAAAATCTTCTTTTTTTTTTTTTTAAATGGAAAGTAGACACTTTTTATGAGAAATGTTGATTAGTCAAAAATCCAATTTTCCATTGACAAGTGGCTTAGATGGAAATTTTTCAACTGGCCCAGTGGGAAATGAGAAAGATGGATTTTTTTTTTAAATGTGGAGCTATACCTATCTCATAGAACTGGAAGGGACCCTGAAAGGTCATCAAGTCCAGTCTCCTGCCTTTACAGCAGGACCAAGTACCATCCCTGACAGATTTTTGCCCCAGATCCCTAAATGGCCCCCTCAAGGATTGAGCTGACAACCCTAGGTTTAGCAGGCCAATTCTCAAACCACTGAGCATTGGCCTGCTAAATCCCTCCCCCCTTTTATTAAAGAGTTCACTAACAACTATCTAAAGAAAACACTAGTCCATTCGTTAATAGGGAATGGAAACAAAGACATGACGAGACACCCCTAGGGGATCTGAGCTTACTGACAGTTAGAAGGGACTGAGAAGCAGCTGGGATTCAATTCCAGCAGGTGTAGCCATGACAGAAAAAGCACTGCACATTGGCAAGTAGCTGCTACCTCAGATAAATATGAGTGTATAAGAGCAATATAAATGAGCCCACAGGCTCCTTCATCCTGCTGGAGGGAAGGAGAGACATAAACCACTGGAAGCAAGGACTAATGGACAGGGTAGCTAAGTGTATATGGCAAGGCCCTGATTCAAACCCCAGGAATCATCATACCACTTGGAGAAATGCAGCAGCAGGCTGTGACAGCAACCGTTCAGATGTGGGCAGGTGCATTTTGGGCAGCCTGGAGGTAGGATGACCAGATGTCCCGATTTTATAGGGACAGTCCCGATTTTTGGGTCTTTTTCTTATATAGGCTCCTATTACCCCACACCCCCATCCCTATTTTTCACATTTGCTGTCTGGTCACCCTACCTAGAGGACTCAGAGCTTGTCAGCATTGCCCATGAGCTCCTGGAGCCAGCTGGAGTTAGGGCTGCACAGATGGTCAATAGAGAACTATAGGGTACAATTGTCTGCTAATACAGACCCTCACCTGCCTTTCAGGGGTTGCAGGTGACAAATTTCCTTTGCACTCTTTGAGAAGTTGGCCCCCAAAGGATATGAGTGGATCCTTCCAGGCCTGTGTCTCTTCCTCCTCCGCATCCCTCCTTTCCTCTCTGGATCCTCATTTATTTTATCCTCCATTTCCTCCTCTTTCCATTTCCCATGTTGTCACATGTAATGTACCACTGGAAGACATTCAGAAACTACTACAGTGATGAAGGTGCTGTAAGAATCCGTATAGAATACCCCAATTCCCAGCCTTTCACTTCCTGCCTCTTCCTCAGCACCACAGTTGGATTTCTAAGATGGCTGCTGTGTTGCTTCCCATTCTGCCTAAAGCAAGTGTAGTTTGCCCTGAAATGCAGGCTGACTGGGGGCAGGGCCCAACATTTTGTTTTCCTGTGAATGTTCATTTGAAGCAATCTTTGCTCACACAAATGTTCATGTACAAGAGAAAAAGAGGGGTTAATTTGAAATTCCCTTTAGAGATTGTCAAATGTTAACATATTTTTCCTCCTTTCACTTTTCATCTGGATTTACTGGTGCTCTTCTCCCTTCCCTGTAACTTTTAGGGCATCAGAATTCCAAATAAAAGAGATGTCTTAACATAAATGTAGCCCAATGCATGTCACCTGCAGTTGATAAGGAAGCAAACAGGTAAGTGAAAAAGATCACTCATCGTATTTGTTGACAGTGAAGCGAGAGACCTGTATTCAAATGGTTGATTTCATGTAATTAGGCACCTGGATGCACAATAAAAAAAAATGGGGAGGAGGTAACAGTCACATTGCTTTAGCAGCGGGGTCTGTTGGACCACAGAAACAAACTGTGCTTTGCTGCATGATGCTGAGAGCTAATTTTTTTTCTAAAAGCATGAAAACCAAGGTTGAATGATTTTCAGAATATTCTGAAAAAGTGAGGGGGAAGCTGGGAGGACAGAGCAGCCAATGTAACAGTAATGAGAAAAAATCCAGCATGCAGCATGCTTTGTTTATGGCCAGAGAATTATGGCAAGTAAGGTATATGTGCTGCATGACTGACTATCAATATGAATTCCATCTCCTTACAGGCATCTTGATCTTGCATACATACATCACATATTGTAATCTCCTTGCTGTAACTGGGAAATAAAACTATAAAAACTGAGATGGTTGGATGGTGTAGAAGATAAAGAAAGGGAGATATTAACAAAAATGCACCATTGATCTTGGGGGAATGGAATGAGAAGGTCACCAGCAGTTGTGCCCAGGTTGGCCATAAAAGCTAAATGACTCATTGATTTGATACACAAACCCTGTAAAATATTTTGGTTTATCTCAGGTAAGCATCCTTTTCATTAACTACAGAAAAACTGAATCATATAAGCAGCTTGAATTTAGTATATCACTCAAAGATTGACTGCACCCAAGAACTAAATGGCAAGGAATATTGAGGTGCAGTAACTGTCTAGAGCGGGGAGGACTGCATTTACAAGAAAGAGCAGATAGCAAAAGGAACACTCTAGGTGTTTTTATGAACAGGTAAAGACAGGAGGTTGACTTCAAAATATAAAGACCAAAGATCAAATTTTTTGCTGGCGTAATTCTGTTGACTTCAGTGGAGAAACATCAGCAGAAAATCTGGCCACAAATGTGTTCAACGTGTCATCCCACAAGACAAACAAATTGCCTTTCTGATCTTTTCTGGTTAGCTGGGACTGATTATATATTTCACATGGATGAGTATAAACAAGAGAATGGCTTGAGCAGACCTCTGGGACTGTTAATCTCTTTGGGAAAGGTAGCAGTTTACTTGGATTATGGAATTTAAAAAAAATATTTTAAGGCTTTCCTTTCTGTTTGTAATTTGTTTGGCTCAGAAAGAAAAGCCTTAAAATATTTTTTTTTAATTCCATAATCCAAAAAATAGACTATAGTAATATTTATTAACTGTGTGCAGGGTGGAGAGGAAGGATAATGCATTGGTTACAATGCCGATCTGGGAGATCTGTGTTCAGTTTCCTGTCTTGGGCAAGGCACTTAGCCTTTATATGCTCAGCCCCCCATCTGTAAAAATGGGGTAATAGCACTGCCATGCCTTACAGGGGTGTTGTGCAAATAAACACATTAAAGATTGTGAGACACTCCGAGGCTGTGGTAATGGTGGCCCTAAAAGTACACAAGAGGGAAATTCAGTGTTCTCTTAGGTCAGGAATTCCGTGTGCGTGTGAAGACTCAGGAAAGGGAGTGCTCTGATATTAACCTGTTTTTTTAATGGCCTCTGTGTCGGGGTTCTGGAGAGGAGTTCTGTCCCCTGGCTGTATAAAGCAGCATCTTCTCCCATATCAATAGGCCCCTCCTGGTGTGAGTGCTTGAATGTGTGAGTTCTAAATCCTGACAAGTATTGATGCAAGAAAAAAATAGAGCATTCTGATTGTTTGCTGAAAGCAAACATGAGTGGTGAGAGTGCAGCCAAAGTGAATTCATGTTTACCTTGGAGTAAATACGTGGGCTTTTTTTTGGGTAGGAAATCCGCTAGCCCAAGTTCTGATGTTGATTTGTGCTAACCCTCAAGAGCTGCTGCAAATTGAAAGCTTCATTTACACAGATGCTAAGGATTATAGGGGAGATTCAGAAGCAATAGGGTCATGTTACCTATGCTGCCTCTGTTCTGTTTCTGTAATGACGTTGTTTTATGTCTAGGATCAGAAAATGCTCTCGCTCAGTGTTCAGCCTCTGAGCTTCAAACCTCCACTTAATGACAGAGTTGTGATTTCTTTACCAGGCATTTGTAACAATGCTTTATTGGGCCATTGCAAAATGTAGAGAGGAAAACAATTTTATACAGAGGAGCAAAAATAACCTCACTGTTCCCTCAGGGCAATTGTTACCTGGAGAAGGGGAACAGTGGGAAGTAGTACAATGCATTATTCTTTCACAGACTATTCTAGGCATTACAATTATAATAGAATCTGCATATAAATGAACCACTACAAAACACCACTTAGTGATTCAACTTTCATTTTGCTTTATGGCTGAGACCCTAGTGAGAATGAGGAATGCCACAGATAGTAACACCTTGTTGCATCTCAATATTTTGTGTTCTGGCCCTGTTTAAATGATGATATTCCTTTTTTGGACTTCACTTTGACTCCGCATTTATTCTCCTATCAGTGCCCAGGGAACTTACTCAGTTATGTCAATAGGTCAGTTGTATTTATATACATAAATTCTCTAGTGTATTAATAGGAGGCCAGAGACTACTTGGGGGTCACTCTTAGTATTATTTGGCTATGTGGCAACCATGAAACCTATATCTTTTTTAACACTTAAAGCAGTATTTTCAAACCATGCTTTAGGCACCCAGGTTTTTTGGGATTTAATTATCCTCATACAGACCTCATTTTGTTTCCATTAAATATTCTGTAATGTGACATTTTATTGATCTCAGTATAGAAACATTTGGAGTCTTTTTTGGGGGGAGGGGTTGGGAGAGAGTTTTGTAAAGCAGGGCTATTAGAAAGTGATACAGATGGTAGGTGGTGGTCTTCATTGCATCTTAACATTTACAAGCTACTTCAAAATCGAATTTTTAAATATGCAACCCAACCTGCTATTCATTGTACGATTCAATCAAGTACTTCATCACATGGAGGTTTTTTACCTTGCCAGTGGGGGATTATAAATGTGGCCCTAGGACTGCTTTGGATTTTAGCAGCATTAAGGATCCAACTAGCATCCTTGTTAGTATTCTCTGCATACATGGCTACTCACTACTCTCTCACAAATGTATGGGGATTAAAGTGATGTACTGGAACTTCTGAAATTTTCAAACTTTTACATATCGCAGTCTCTGCACCATCCATTGCTTCATGAATAATGTACCTAGTATGAAAAGAATGGATTTGAAACATGATTGATTTTGCAATGGATTTCTGAGCAGTGAAAGAATTGCTTGAAAAATGAAACAGCCAAGCATTTTCATAAAACATTATTTCATCTGCAATCGTAATTTCATTAAAGAAAGCCAATTTTGTTAAGCATTCTTCCTTCTTTTTTGTGCTAGCTTTTCTGTGGTCATCATTCACCTATTCTATTTTTACACAATAAATGGAAGGGTTTTGTTGAATTCCAATTGTATTAGTTATAATACATGTTGGTGCTCAAAAGCGACTGACTTTATATACTCTTCACCTGTAGGGTTGCCAGGCATCTGGTTTTCGACCAGAACGCCTGGTCCAAAAGGGAGCCTGGCAGCTCTGGTCATTTGAAAACTAATAACTCACTGGTCAATAATATCATGGTGAAATGTATGTAGCAACCGTATATGTAAAGTTACCAGTTCCCCCATACGATATTATTAGCACATGTTCAAAACTAGACAGCCCTTCCTATGTAAAAGTTGTTCAGCAGACCTATCCTAAACAAAGGAACGTGTGTTTACCTCAATTTACATATAAATAGTAAATAAGGCCCTCAAGACAGCAAGGAGAGGAGAGGGTAGGAGACAGAATGATTTGCATTTTAGCAGACACAAGTGGGGGAAGAAAGATGATGGAGCCACCTTCATCACCAGACTCCATGTTGCTTCCTCACTGTTTGGATAAACTTTATTTCAGAAGAATCCACTTCAAAAGTTTACTAGACTGTAAAAGAAAGGGGCAGAAAATCCCAAGTTATCTTTTTCACCTAAGAAGACAAAGGCACCAGCACCTTTGGGAGAGATCCTGATGTGGACAGGGTCAATCACCATCTTGCTGGAAGACTGTGGCTAAGGAAGGTCCGTCTTAAACAAAGCCTTGAATCAAAACTTGCTAAATTAAGTTTTAGACTTTTAGGTGCGTGTTTTTACTTTTATTTGCTGGTAACCATTTCTAACAGTATCTCGTCTACACAAATTCACTTCAATTCCTATCTTCTTTTGTTTTGTTTTATTTTAAATCTGAACCAATCCAGTGCTGCATTTAAACTGAACTCTTTGGTAACTCCAGTTAAAGTAACAAACTGTTGAATATTGACTGGCTAAAGGGGCAACCAATCTTAATATCTGAACTGTCCAGAAGAGGTCTGAACACTGCATAACAAATGTTTTTGGGAAAATCCAGGACTGGGAGTGTGTTGGGATCACCCTGCAAGTAGTAACCAAGGCTGGTAGAAGCCAGAGTATGGCTGTGAGTCTGTAAACAGGTTGCTGGGGTCAGAGTTGCTGGACCAGGGCTATCTAGCACACTGATGCTCAGGGTGTGACCTGTAGGCTGGTTGCGAGTGGTCCAGGTTAGGAGCGACAGCAGCAAAGCATTGTGAGGCACCCAAGGTTACAGGACAGGCGATGACGGAACCCCTCACTGATCCGCATTGCACCCTAGAATGTGGCAGCCAGCTTGTTAAAGAACAAAAGCGTGACTCTCGCATCCACCCATGAAGCAATGCGCACTGTACCTCACCTTGGGAGGGAACAGTGTCTTTGGTGATACTTGGTAACGTATTTCATGTGGAGGCAACAACTGCAGGAAGGACAATGGCTTTCAATATACACACTTAAAAATAACTCCCTCTGCCCCCTTGTCTGTTGTCTTGTAATCAAGATTATAGCCATCATGTGGATGTGAGAAACAGCAGGTGTATCCTAATTGGCATATAGGTAGCTGGAGTAGAAAACAATTAAGCGTGGACAGGTATATAATAACAGTCATCTATCAAAACTAATGGTATTGCGGGCACAAGAACCCTAGGTGTCCTCATTAGTCTCCTACCTCATTTTAAACAAGGGCCATTCAAGAACTCTCCAAGGGAACAAAAGAAGGCAAGAGATTAAATTTAAATGTATCCTGGTGAAATGACAATGAAACCCATGTAATACAATAGATGTATCCTTAGATCAGCTGTGATCTCTAATTCCTCCTGGCTGGAATAGAGCTGGCAGGGCAAATAGGGACAAGACCATTGACCCTCTCAGTGCTGAACGTTCCTATTACTACCACTTATATACAAGCCCTTACACTACAGCCCCAAGTCTCTAGTGAGGGAGACAGTGGAGGGTCCAAGAGACCTACATGTACAGCACATGAAGATCCATAATTGTGGGAGGAAAATACTTGTGTGATGAGTTGCTTTGTATCATAAAATTACATGGGGCATTTTTGTTCCAAAGGAGTCCAAAGCACTACAAATTCTGACTTAGGGCTTGTCTACATTACCCACTGGATTGACGGGCAGGGATCGATCCAGCGGGGGTCGATTTATCACGTCTAGTCTAGACATGATAAATCGACCGCCGAGTGCTCTCCCATCAACTCTGGTACTCCACCAGGGCGAAAGGCACAGGTGGAGTTGATGGGAGGGTGTCAGCCATCGACTTACCGCAGTGAAGACACTGCGGTAAGTAGATCTAAGTACCTCAACTTCAGCTACATTATTCACGTAGCTGAAGTTGCGTAACTTAGATCAATTTCCCCCCACAGTGTAGACCAGGCCATAGACAGGGATTGCTTCAATCAGTACTAAATACAGCCACATCCAAAGTTAAAGGGAGCGGGGCCACAGGCAGGATTCACAGGGCTTAGGACAAGACTTAGAAGCAGGTCCCTAAAAGGACTAATGTCTCCATTCAGCAAATTACTTAAGCATGTGCTTAATTTTAATTACATGGTGTAGTGCCATTGGTGTACTTAAAGTTAAGCACATGCTTAAATGCTTTCTGAATCAGGGCCTCAATGGGGACTTAAGGAGGTTGGGGACATCTACAAGTTTGCAGGCAGGATTTACATCTAAAGGTGTGTGGAAAGCCAGTTTTCACTGCACGTAAAAAATCTCATGCTGCATAGAGCAGAAGGGCCAGTGGCCTGTGCTGTCTCTAGAGGCTAGGGTTTGTGATGAAATACCTGCTGTATTTAAAAAAAAAAAGTAAATAAATAACCCTCAGAAGCTCTGACTTCAAATTTTCACCCTTAAAAATATCTCCATGGTATTTATAATGGCTTATTGCTCACTCTAGAAGAGCAGTCTGAGAGTTGTCACCAATGCATTCTGCATCACGTTATGGAAGAATGTTAAGCTCGTATTCATGTGGGCAGTGGGTAAAACCCCTTCTGTGCTTGTCCGATACTAAATGTTCGTTATGCCTTCCCTTCAGACAGGTTTAAAATACAAGATTATACAATAACCTGGCAGCTAGATCTGTCTCATGGCATTGCCACCCAGAGAGAGAAATAGAACTACTATTCTGTCCATCTCGTTTGTGGCTTGTAGCCACCGACTGGGATTGTGGGTGCAGACCCATGCAGAGCTACAATGCATTCAGGGGCATATCAGGAGGAGATAATCCTTACTCCAGCTCATCAGCACACAGCAGGGAGTGTCTAAGCCACTTCATCACTAGGCATAGTGCAACCTGCTCCCCCCAGTGCATCTGTCTGGTTAGGGAAGAGGTTAGGACTAAGGCTGGCTGGAAACAAGAATGTTGAGGTTTTGGAATTTGTTTTCTTTCTGAATGAAAATGAGACTTTTTTTCCTCCTCCTAAATGAGAGAGAGAGAGAGAGAGGGAACTCAGAATAGCCAATAGCCCAGAGAGATTGACTCTGTAGCCTGGGCTCTTCATTGTGCAGAACAGCAGGTTCAACTTGGATCTCCTACATCCTGGGTGAGTGCCCTAACCACTGAGGTGGGTTCCTCTCCCTCTGACTAGAAATTCCATCCTGGACCTGAGAAACTTTCCCAATAAAAGTTTAATCAAAATTGATATATTTCTGCAAAATTTTGTTTACAACCAATCCATAAGAAAGTACAGGGAAAAAAAAGTCAAAACAGTCCCAGATGGTTCTAGCCAGAACCCTGCCTCCTTCCTGCCCCCCATGGGGAAATCTGTCACTGAGTGCAAGGCTCTGTCTGTAGCCTTTGTGTGGGGCATCCAAGGGATGGGAGGCTTCTTGAGCTCTTACTCCCTCACTCAAGGGATTGGGCAACCTGGACCATAGGGCAAAATGCGTGTGTCTTCCTCCTGAACAGCTGATAGGCCAGGGAAAGAACTATCAGCTTGGTGCATGGCCCAATATTGCTTATGTAAAAACGTTCCTGGTTGGGTCATTTGCAGAGATGGGAAGCTAGGACCATTAGACCTAAATCAGTCAATTGCCTCAACTAAAGGAAGCAGTGGGGCACTCAGAAATCTCTTTAGATGGTCCAGCCACTAGAGGGCAACAAAGACACACTTGGTTCTAAGGGTACAGGCACCCTTGTGACTGAAATCTGAAATTGTAGCATTTATTTCCAGCCAGGGGGACATAATTTCTTGCGGAAACCTTACCACTCTTGCTAAATGCGATGGAGGGTTATAATAGCCATCAAACTTTGTTCTTGGGAGTGCCCTAAGAAGAGAACTTTGCCATTGATTTGTTCAAAGGCAGTAGGGTTTTAATTCACACCACCCACACCACCCACTGGCAAGTGCTTTATTGCAAAGCAACAAAATAAGGATGCTTGTTTAAAAATGTGGGTGGGGAGGCTTACTAGCTAGTTTGTATTCCTATTTGTGTGTAGGATTGAAAGACGTTTCGGAAACAGAAGGGATTTAAGCCCATAAACCTAATTGACATGTTATGTAGTTTAATAAATTCTAATGCCGGGAGGGAATAACTAAATTTAGAGTTTATCTTGAATATTAATCCACATGAAAAGGTTACGTATCCATGCTCTGGGTAAAGTTCAGTGCCACAAGGGCTTTTCTTACTCATATACCCCTTTGGTATAAACATACTGCCAATATATCAGCTTGTCATAAACATGTAAATAAGGGACTGTATTTGTACTGTACTTCCTTCTGGCATCTACTTGTTACATTGTGGGTTGTTATTAGGGGAGTCATCTGGGCAGTAACTACAGCCAGCACTAGGATATTTTCATGGTTATCTAAGGTCACTTCTGTGAGAGCTATCAGACACTGACCAATCACGCATCCCCATCCAACCTTGTTTAAAATGGTAGCCCAAAGTAAAAGGAAGAGCAGAAGGGCTCATCCCTGAAGGACCTTTGAATGACATTGCTAGGTTCCTTTTTTTACAGCATCTTTAAGAACAAAGTGAGGCACGACTGATTGGAATCTGATGCTGGCTTAAACTAGCGTTTGGGTTTGTGTGTGTTTTGTGGAACTGCTGAAACATTTTTGAAACCCTTCTAATATTTTGGGGGGAAGAAATTGTTTCTTCAATATTTTTTTGTACAGTGTAGGTGTATGTAGTTCTATGCACACAGGCTGCATAGTCAAAGATACTGAGGTGGGTGAAAAACACGATAGTCAGAGGACATTTATATTGCTGGACTGTGCAAAACTTGTGTTCTTGGAGGTCTGTAGCCAAAATATTATTGCCAGTGAAGAGAGACTACATTATTCCATGGGAATTATTCCATATTCAAGTCCTCCCTTGCAGCTTTTTTCCAAATCCCCTCATCCCTGGCTCTTGCCAGCCCTCCAATCGGGGTCATGTTAACATGGATGCTGACGTGCCACAGAATATACTAAACACTACAGAATAGTCTAACCGTAGCCACAGAAATTGAGCTATGGTATAAATTATTGCAAAAGAGAGAGAGACAGAAGTGGTGAGTACTGAATTGCAGTCTCCTGATTGAATAGAATGGGTTCAGGAAATGGGAGAAGGTATAAGTAAGGAAAATGTTCTTGGATGGGTGGGGAAGAAATTTGATTACTGTTGTTGAACCATCCTTAAAGCAGCTTAATAATGAGGAGACTATTCAAAAGGCCATAAGTGGATGCTGCAGATTGGTGAACCTGGTACAGGGGTCAAAAAGCATAATTCTAGAGGTTCTACTGCTTACATTTCACAGTTTTCAACTCATTTGAAATCTCTCTGTGACCTGCTAGTTTAGGAATTACGGGCCAAATTCTCTGCCAGCTTAATTCCATTGACTTCAGTGGAGTTCGGCCTTTCGAGAATTAGGTCCTGTATGCTTTTTATATAATCTCTTAATAGACCCTCTTCTAGCAAGCGAATAAAATCTTCAAAAGGCAGCTCTCAGGTCAGCAAGATCCGCTTGATGCTGTGTGGTGATTGTGCTAGCCATAATCTTCTAGGGACGAATTTACCTCTTCACCCTCTACATGTTTTACACATACTGCGAGTACAATAAATTTCATAAAATATTAAGAGCCTATATAAAATTTGTACTCTATATATAATTACATACGTATATATAATTTATTTGCATTATAAAAATTACCAACTTGTATATAAAATGCATGAATCACATAGTCATTTAAATATTTTAAATGACAAATATATAACTATTTAAATAATGGATATAAATATTTGTAAGTGTAGGCACTCTTTGTTTATGCCAAAAACAAATGTTTTGTACGTATTGTATTGTACAAATTTACAGTTACAGAGGTAGAATTGGAATAATTTCAAAATACAGGCCTGATCTGAAGCCAATTGAAGTCAGTGGAAGATTTTTCCACTGTTTTCACAGAGCTTTGAATCAGGTCCTAAATATATATCTATATATCTATGAAATAAGTCTGACTATAGAAAACAGATACAAATCTAACAGGATTTTCTGTCATAACTAGAGCTGGGTGAATACTGGGGGAAGGAGGGGAAAATGTCCAGGTACTAGATTGAATTTTAAAATGATTATTTTAGCTGATTTCCAGCAACAGAGAAGGCAACACAAACTGAGAGACCCAGAAGAGGGAATTACTTAACTTTTCCTGATTTGAATGGTGGTCAAGGATTCATTCTGGATCCATGAGATGATACTTTGGAAATCCCCCCAAAAATAACTGGATCAATTTACTGTATTTTCTGGCGTATAAGACTACTTTTTAACCCAGGAAAATCTTCTCAAAAGTCGGGGGTCGTCTTATACGCCGGGTGTCGTCTTATAGGGCGGGTGCTGAAACTTCCGAGCTGGACTGGAGAATCTGCGGTCGCCGCATATGGTGGGGGGAGCTCAAAAACGGCCGTGGCCGCATCCCCGCCCGATGACGAGGTGAGGGGGCGCCTCACTGGGAAGGTGTAAGTGAAGGGCGGAGCAAGCTGCAGGCGTCTGGGACGCCCGGGGTATGGAAAAAAGAGAGAGAGCAGCGCTGTGCCCAGAAAAACACGCCTCTTTCACCCGTCTGGCCCGCCCTTGTATCCTATTACCGTGCCTCCTTCTCTGCCTCTCAGATCTCGCTCCTGAGGACCGCAGTGAAGCGGCGCAGGCACGCATGTGCGAGATCTGAGAGGCAGAGAAGGAGGTAATAGGATACAAGGGCGGGCCAGACGGGTGAAAGAGGCGTGTTTGCGCTACCGCTCTGATAGTCTTGGAGACAGGGAGGGCTGGGCAGGCAGGGAGAGCTGACCAATCCAAGCAGGCTTTGTATACCACAACCAGCCAATCGCCGGTAAGGTACATCGCTTGCCGTGATTGGCTGGTTGTTGTATACTGGGTACCACATACAGTACAGCACCAGTATCTGTACCTGTTCATACAGTATAGCACCAGTACATACAGTACAGTATACAAATGTCCAACAGTCAAAACCCCATCATGGCTCCACCAGCAAGAAGAAGGAAATATGAAGCCAGTTTCAAACTTAAAGTTGTAAACTTTGCCATGGAACATAATAACTGCGCTGCTGCAAGACAATATGGAGTAACAGAAAAGATGTTTCGGGACTGGAAAGCAAATGAAAAAGCATTAAAGAGTATGCCAAGGGGTAAGTGTGCATTAAGAAGAGGCACTCCACATTGGCCAGAACTCGAAAAACATGTAGCAGACATGGTGAATGAGCATCGCCAAAATGGTTATGTAGTGACACGAAATAAAATACATTTGTTTGCACTTCAGTGGGCCAAATCTAACCCAGATCACAGCAACAGATTTAAGGCCACTGTATCCTGGTGTACTAGATTCATGGGAAGGCATAATATGGTACTGAGGCAAAAGATGAAAATTGCCCCAAAATTACCTGCAGATCTTGATAGCAAAGTAAATAGTTTCCATCGATACGTAATACAACAGCGCACTAAACATGGCTATGCGTTAAGTAGTATTGGAAATATGGATGAAACTCCAATGAATTTTGATATGGTTGGAAATAAAACTGTCCATCAAAAAGGTGAAAAAACAATTTTAATTAAAACAACAGGACATGAGAAGTCCAGTTTTACAGTGGTACTAGGATGCACAGCTGATGGCGCCAAACTGAGACCAATGATTATTTTTAAAAGAAAAACAATGCCGAAATTCAAGTTCCCTGTTGGTTGTTTTGTACATGTGAATGAAAAAGGCTGGATGGATGAAGAAGGGGTAAAGCTATGGCTTGATAATGTATGGAGCAGGCGACCAGGTGGACTTATTCAAAAATGTAGTCTACTGGTGTGGGATATGTTCAGGGCTCATTTAACTCCCAGCACCAAGCAAATGCTTGCAAGACTAAACACAGATGCAGCAGTTATTCCTGCAGGATTGACATCGTTGGTACAGCCACTGGATGTGTGCCTAAACAAGCCATTTAAAGATCGCATTCAAGAACAGTGGAATGAATGGATGGTTAGCGGCGAAAAGTCATTCACAAAAGGAGGAAACATGCGTGCTCCACAGTTGGATGTTTTGTGCAAGTTTGTCATAAAAGCCTGGAATGATATTGATGCAGAAACAGTAATCAAGTCTTTCAAGAAGTGTGGCATATCAAATTCATTAGATGGTATGGAGGACGACTACTTGTGGCAAGATGAAGAGGAAGCCGAAGCTGAGACCACACCATCTGATACGGAATTCGATCCATACGATGACTGCCTTACAAATGTATCACAAGATGTCATTGATGTACTTATGATATCAGATGACGAACAGGAGGATTTTGAAGGCTTTTAAAGGGAAACTGTCACGCCAGCAAAACCTGTAAAAATACCGTAGCTTGCAGTTATGATGGGCGTTGCTAACTCGCCAGGGACTTGCCCGGCACTTGCTCTCTCTCTCTTGTTTGTTATCTTCCTCCTATCATCATCAGTTCCAGTTTGGTTGACAGCTTAGAAAACAAACAGCATGGCAGCTCCCATGGGTTTATTGTCTTATCCTTCCTTTCAGCTTTAGAGTGAATTAGGAAAAGTTTAAACCACTTGCACTGTTTTATGTTTACATGTTTGATGACAAACAGCCTTATGTTTATAAGTGACAGTTTTCCTGCTAAGTACCTGCATGTCATAAGCATTTGAATTAAAATTACCATATTGAAATAAAATCTGATGTTTTTTTAATTTTTTTTTTGGTGTGCGTTGGAAGAGGGGTAGTCTTATACGGCGAGTATATCCCAAACTCTATATTTTAACTGGAAAAGTTGGGGGTCGTCTTATACGCCCAGTCGTCTTATACGCCGGAAAATACGGTACTTGTAATAAAGAGTGAGTGTGAGTGTAAAACCTCATGCCATCCTCAGCGTCCTCCTGCTGCAGATGAGAGGGAACCCTGCTCTTTGGGCTGGGGTTTTGAGATAGTTGCAAAGATTTTTTTTTCAAGGGGCAGTTCTCCAAATAACTCAGTGATCTGGCTTCTGCTAGGTCCCCAGCCACACACGAGTTCCTTACGTTTTGGTGAATTATAATACTTTATGAAGATTAACTATGTATCACAATTCCCCTGTGAGGTAGACAGGTGAACATTATCACCTCACCGTCTTAGAGGAGTAGAGTGAGACATTGACACTGAATAACCTGACTGAAGCACAGAAAAACTATACACAAGGGTCCCTTGTTCTCTGTCCCATATTTAGCTCACTAGACCATGCTGCTCCATGCTTTTGCCCCTTTTTGTGGCCAGTGGCTGGTCAGTAGAAGAGCTAGCTCCAGTAGACAGCTGAGTTGGCTGTCGGGAGGGAGCTAGTGGGTCTCTTGCACAGCTGAGGTAGGATATAGTCAGTTGGTTAGGCAACTCAGAAGATCTATGTCAGTTCCCTCTGTGAGTTTGGACAAGCCACTTAATCTCTCTGTGCCTCAGTTTCTTACCTGTAAAATAGGGATAAATGCTTCCCTACCTCACATGGAGCTTGTGAGGATAAATTCTTTAATGATTATGAAGTGCTCAGATTCTGTGATAAGGAGGGCATATAAGGACATAGATATCTCAGTGCTCCTCAGCCAATATGCCACCATTGTGTCAGGGGGTTTAAAATGTCTCCAACGTTAACGTGGGTGGCTGTAAGACAGAGACCACACGTAACTTGTGCTCTTTAGGGACAGTGACTGACTTTCCACCTTAGACATCAGATAATATCCGTTTGCGTTTTCAAAGCTGTCTTTGCAAGGAAAAGTGTTACAAACAATTAAAGCTGAGAATAGTCTTGAAATGATTTCCTTCTCATGAGAATCTGGGAAGTAGTGTTACAGGCCATCAGGCTGGTCTAGAGGCCAGCCCTAACTCTCTGCACTGGAGCTGGAAGATGTAATTTTCCAGCTCAAGTAGACATACCCAAACTTGCTCTACTGGAACTACCTAAATGTAGACATGGCAAAGTGAGTGGTAGGAGGAACTAGCTGCCTGACTACGATCCTGTCAGAGACCCTAGATACTATTCAGGCAGATAGCTCCTTCTGCTTGTGCTGCCGTGGTTACGCTCCTATTTTTAGCATGGCAGTTGGTTCAGAGCTAGCTCAGGTATGTCTCCTCAAATTGAAAATTACACATACCCTGAGACATTACAGCCACTCTCCATCTATGGGTTATTAACCAGCTGTCACAGGAAGAGGCTGTGATATATCAGGTGTTTCTATTCTTACCAAGCTACAAGGTTTTTCTATGCTGAAGTTTTATGATTTGCCCAGAGCCAAACAAAATTATATTCTTAAACCTGTTCTGTTGAACTAAATATATATTATTGTTGCCATCAAATGTATGTCCTCATCCTCCTTCCAGCTATCATGTTCTCTCTGAAAGCAAACTGTCATGCTATTTACTGACAAAAGCAAGCAATTTTAAGAATTGTCATAATTACAAGGAAGCACAAAATGCTAAAAATGACAAATCAGATTTGAACAAATTATGTGCAAAGGGATGTTAAATTAAAAACTAACTGAGCAACCTGTATTCTCTTTTTCAACATGGTTTGGGTTGACATGATATCCTCTTACAAGAGACACATCAAAACAAGCAAGTTTGCAACAGAAATTGCATATTGGTGCTCAAGAATTTGGGTTGAATAATATAAAAACCAGAGCTAAAAAAGCCAAGCACCCTTATATGATAAGCATGATAAGTGTGTCATGAAGTGAAATTGATAGTTCCTGGTTCATCAGTTCCTAGAGAGGACCAAGAGTCCTGTGGCACCTTATAGACTAACAGACGTATTGGAGCATAAGCTTTCGTGGGTGAATACCCACTTTGTCACCCACGAAAGCTTATGCTCCAATACGTCCGTTAGTCTATAAGGTGCCACAGGACTCTTTGTCGCTTTTTACAGATCCAGACTAACACAGCGCTACCCCTCTGATACATAGAGAGGACCAGTACATTTTGTATGGAGAACTTAATACAGTAAGAAAACTTGTACAATATCATCCAGCATGATCCCTGACTGCCTCCACCAAATGTCTTCTACCTCCACGCAACCTCCAATGAAAGACTTATATGATGTTTTTCCTTTTCAAATGATGTGATCTAGAAAGAGAGAACTAGTTATTAGTGTTTCTGATCTTGCGGCCTTGAGCTGACAGTACCTAAGGTGCCAAGCAGTGGAAAAACAGGGCCATGCTTCTTGGCTGTTTTTTAAACATATCCCCTATTCAAAAACATCCTCTGTCCACTGTTCAAGAGTGATATCTACCTATCAACTCCATGAATATCTGTCGTAATTTCCCATTTTAAATGACTCCACTGCATTCAGTTCCTAATAGAAAGTGACATTGAAGTTAACAATGTTTATAATGAGCTGAGAAGGGATATTTGTTTTGGAGGAATAGAAAACTTTCTTTCAAAGCTGTTATGCTGAGTTTGAGATATATTTATAGTACTGAGGCAAAATAAAA
The DNA here is from genome assembly GCF_013100865.1 of Trachemys scripta elegans. Lineage (NCBI taxonomy): Eukaryota > Metazoa > Chordata > Testudines > Emydidae > Trachemys > Trachemys scripta. The sequence continues at coordinate 9,441,480 of NC_048306.1, read as the reverse complement.
CTCTAAATCAATTTCCTAATATGAACTACTGTAGAGAGCTTCAATACATCCATGTATGTAAAGCGCTATGTATGTATAATCTACAGATGAAAAGCACTCTATAACAGCTAACTATTATGATGATGACAATTTTAGCATGTATGGGTAGAACACTAGTGCATAGCTATAAGGTCACAATGAGTATCACACTATGGTCTTTAGTATTATAGACTCCAGTCCTGCAAGTGGCTCTGTGTAGACTGACCTCTGGGTGAATTCCCACTACCTCCAATGGGAGGGGGGGGGTCTGCTAAGAGGTGCCTGAACAGAGGAAATGCAGGTGCCCCAAACCCAATCATACCTGCAGTGTCATAAGTGAATGATATACACCAGGTGTTTGTATCCAAGTCCTGTTCTAAAGTTGGAAGAATCATGTAATTCATCCCAAAGATAGGTGAGGGCAAGAGCAGACCTGAGTGCACTTAGGGCTTGTCTACATGAGGAAATTGGCTGGCATAGCTTTAGTGGAATCACCAGATTTGCTGGTGTAACTCCCTCGTGTGGATATGCTATGCCAGAATAAAGTCATTTTAGCTATCCTGCAATAGCCATGCTCCTGTGTAGGCAACCCTCGGGGAGAGCAGAAAGGACACCGAGGTGCATCTACCCCCATATCTGTGATTTAGAGCATTCAAGGGCTGGAACAGGTAGAATTGAGGGAATAACTCATGGAGCCAATTTACTATCTTCTCTATTGGCAAATTGCCTGAGAGCAGCGTGCAGTTCCCTTGAATGTTTTTATTACCAGAAATTACTCGCTGACCTGTTCAATGAGTGATTGTTCTGAAGATCATTTGCGAACAGTTCATTGCCTGGATTCACTCTTCAAAATGTAAGATGTGTTGATTAGTTTGGCTGAACACATAGGTCAAATGGTGGAGACTCTGTTGCCTGATTGGGTGAACAGAATCTGAGAATCAGGTTTCCACTTTGAATTCTCAGCTGTATGAATTCCCTACTCATTATTTTTCTGAGATATGCTTTTATTTGCGTAGAGTTTACCGTTTCCATAGACCTTCTTGCCAGGAAACTAATTAACCAGAATATTCATGTAAGTGAAGACGAAAGGGATGCAAACATAGCTGTAGCTAAGTCATTATTTTTCTTGGGAATGAATATTTGTTTTAGATCGTCACCTAGCTGAACTAACAAGGGGTAGAAGAGTTCTGAGTTAATGTGACACAACTCACGGGACATCCTCTCCATCAGTTAAAGGCATGAACACTTTAAGAGTTTTATATAAAAGGTCTGAATAATGACTAGTGCTTTGCTTCCTGTCCTTTTTTTTTTTTTACTTGATTTTACTCATTTCTTCCAATGGAGATGTTTCTATTATGAGTCTTAGGTTGGGATACCAAAGTACTAATTTTTCAGGTGCTAGATATAGTTATCCATTGCTGGACTCTTTTGCTACAGCCAAATAGGTCAGATATTTTTAGCCCTGTTCTCTTTCTCTAGTTTTAAGTCATAATGTGCCGAGTACGGTGTACTCTTTACTAACGGCAGCAGAGCGCCATCTGTGGCAACCTCCTTTGTTTCCATCTTAAATGGGATTTTAATGGAAGAGTGTTCCTTGTATATCATGCTGTTTAATGGCTGTATGCTTATTTTTGGAAAACAGCAAGAGACAACTCTTTATTTTTTAAGGCCTCCTTTGCTGGGCTTTACTTCTCTTTATTATCTGTCTTGGGAGCCTGAATGATATGATGGCCGCACCAATCATGGGACTTCCTTGTACAGCAATCAATCGCAATGGGAGGTGGGGTGCGCACGTAAGAAGAACTAACATAGATACAGCAGTACTTGACCTCTGTTCACTGCCTCTGTTGTGCGTGGACCCATTTCCCTCTTCCTTGCCAGGTTAGAGGCAGGAGAGTAAATTGCTTCCACTATCTTGCTTTTAGAAGCCAGACATCTGTTGACTCCTACAGATAATTTTATCTCAAAGGTAAAGAATGATAGACCATCATTCTTGTAATCAGAATGTGTTATATTTCACTCACATGCCTGCCATGCTCTGGAATCTTCCCCCCCCCCATAAGCCTTATTTATTTATTGGGTGAATGAGAATCGACAAGGGCTCTTTCTTATCCGACCTGGGGCGATCATCAGAGATCTCGCATGTTTCTCTTACAAAGCACATTATTGCATGTCATGATCTTTGCCCCTAAAGTATTTGAATATTCCTTCTATTCAGACACCTATGACCTAAGCTGCTGCACTTCCTCATTTTGAACTCCCCGCACTGTATCCAACTCCACAAAATGCAATTACATATAATAGGGCCGAGCACTCTGGCCTCGATCCAGCAAAGCACTGAAGCACATTGCTTAAGTCTAAGGCTGTATTGTTCCATAGACTTCAGAGGAACTACTCAGGTGATTAAAGTTAAGCACATGCTATACTGATACTAGCCAGGGTTTTGCTTCAAATGCAGACTTGTGTGTTACAGAATAGGCTATTCTTTTGCTAACAGATAAATAAATTTTCCTCTGGGATACCCAAGACATCTCTAATTACGATCATAAAAACCTATTGCACATCTAAAGACATTCTTTTACATATTGAAAGATATATTTTCAAATGCAGTTGCTGATCCCAGGGCACTTATGGCACGGACTTTGCAATTCACATGCCTATTTCCACACTGCAAACATAGGACAGGCACTTAGAAGTATGTAGAAAAGCTCCATATTTATTTCAGAGCTATTCCAGGAAAGTTTATTTAATTAGAGGTAGAGAAAGTTTAAATGACTTTACCTGAATGTGAGCACCATAATAACTACTTTTGTGTACTGCAGCTGGTGGCCAGGTTAATTAAAAAGTAAATCAACATGAAATATAAAGTGAAACTGATGAGTGCAGTTAAAAATATAATTACAAATGAAAAGGCAAGGAATGAGGGAGAGGCTCCATTTCCTAATCCTAAATGTTAATGAATGGATAGTATCAGTGCAGTACTGCTTCCTAGCAGTGATCATTCTTAGCTTGCTGCTCTGGAGAAATTTAATTCAGAGCTTTGGTAGAGGGACAGTTATGTAGAGACAATTCAACGGATGTATGCATTTTACATGTCTATATTGGCAGTTAGATTTTAGACTTAGGGTTTTTCATTTAGGTTGTACAGTTCTTGATTTTGTTTAGCACATACATACAGTAACCTTGGGTAATTTTAACACTTGCCAAGCGTTCGTTGCCTTTCCCTCCCACACCTCTTGCACTCCTTGTTCTGAATAACTGAATGATGGAATGCAAAGGGACTGATACATAGTCTGCTCTTTTGTGTACAGTCAAATAAGGCCATGATTCTAAGCATCTTTCTACTTCAAGGACTTACTCATCCTCCCTATTATTGGGAATACAGCCTCCTGTTAAGAATGTTCATTTCAGAGACCCACATTGCCACCTCCTTAGGGCATGTCTACACTGAAACCATGGTGTGTGATTGCAGCTCATGTAGACCTACCCAGGGTAGCTAACAGCTCCCGTAAGGCATACTTCAGCGTGGGCTAGCCGTGCGAGTAATTACCCAGGGTTCTGGGAGGGCTTGTTCAGCCCACGGTGAAGCACAAGTTGCTGTGTTTTGCTGCTCCAGCACCTGAGCTAGCTAGTTTTGGTACGTGTGCAAAGCTGCAGTCACAGCCCTGACTGGAGTGTAGACATACCCTTAGTTGTTGTTGTCGTCGTCTTTTTTGTAATATAATCTCAATTTCTAGTGGAAAACCGGATGTTGCTAAACTGGTATTTTTTTCCCCTTCAGAAATAACAAAGGGAATTCTAGGTTGCTCCTTGAACCATAAGTATTCAAGTACATAGCTGTGATTTATTGATCACGTCTCCATAGCATAAATATCCAGACAGTAGTGATTAAAGTCTGGGATGGGCCGTTGAGGGCAGTCACTTCTCTGGTTGCTCCAGAGTTCTGGTTAAGAATGTGGAGGGGATACTCCCACGACGTTGTACACACCAGCACAGTGCCTGTATTGAAAGGCTACTGCCATAAGATCTGCGGGAATCCAGTTCAGCCTGTGAAATTGTTAAAGAAAAAACTAGGTCAGGGGTCGGCAACGTTCGGCATGCGGCTCGCCAGGGTAAGCACCCTGGCGGGCCAGGCCAGTTTTATTTACCTGCTGATGCGGCAGGTTCGGCCGATCGTGGCCCCCACTGGCCGCGGTTTGCTGTCCCGGGCCAATGGAAGGCATATATGGAAGGCATTCTGCAACACTTTCTTAGGGGAATCGGTGTACAGAAAAATCCAACTCTTACGCAAAAAGCTATACTCGACAGCCCAAGAGGTCATTTTTAGTCCTCTCTTCTATGAATCAATTATTCCTTCTTCAATTCCCAGAGAGCTATCAATAGAGATCTGTACATCAAAATGAAAGGAGGAAGAGAGAGCTGCCCGCAGCCAGATCTGCCAGCATGGATCTTCTAAAATGCAAGAGCAGCTTATCAAGTAAGTTACATCACCCTTTTGCTGCAAACACATCTACAGACAGTTCACACTTGCACAAGCCACTCCGCAAAACAGCAGAATTTTGCCTACAGGGTGGAAGGAGTTAGCAAATATAAAATGTAAAAGAGCAAGCGTCAGGCCCTTGTTCATAAGGGAATATAGTGTATTATAGAATCTATAAATGCCGCATAAGACAGTGGGTACTGGTTCTAAAGTTGCATAGAGCAAGAGAGCACTTTAAACACATATCATTGATTTTCACCCTAAAGCTGTTAATTATTTCATACCAGGTTTTGAAACTGCAGTAGTAACTCTTGAGTAAAAATTGCTGTTACTTTTTCACAATAGCCCCATTTAAAAAAAAATTCCTTTTCAACAACATTCTGTCTTACATTTTTCACCTCTGATCTTTAGCCAGAATATGACTTTTGTGGGAAGTTTGACAAAGTATTTGCAAGATACAAGAGTCTGAAAATTATTTAAACATCTTATTTCTTCTCATATCCCAATAAACTGAGTCTGCTGACTTGGTCTAAAGCAGAACTGGTGAATATTACAGGAAATAGTTCATTCATATGAATACAAACTGGATTTGCTTCAATAATATTCACAATCCTTTTCAATTCCAACAAATGTCCACATGTCTCTAGTTCACACCGATTTTTGTGGAAAGAAATGATCTTGTGCATCTTTATGTGAATATGTGTTTTAACAAAAGTTTGAACTGGAAATAATTTATGAAAGCCCTCCCTGTTGTCATCCAATCCAGAAACAAAACAATACCATGAAAGTAAGGTGGTAGACTCACAACTTGAATAGCTAATAATAAGGGGTTGGAATATGTTCACACAAAGTGTTTTGAATATTGAACAAATCTCTGTGAAAAGTCTGTTTGTGGCTAATTAGTAAATGGAAAAATAATTAGTTTCTTGAATTCTTTGTCCTGCTCTAATCTACAGACTATTGTAATGGGGACCATATAAGTACCTAAGATAGAGGGATATCACAAGAAACGTTCTTCAATACCTTGCTTTTCTGAATTAAAAAAAAAAATCTATTTTTAGGGAAGAAGAGGATTTTGGACTTTAAATGAAATAAACAATAATAAACAACCTATACGTTTCCTGACGGAGCTGGAATCTGAGTTCTTCAAATACATTATTGTTGAACATATTTAAATAGGAGAGGTAATTTCTATGGCTAGTATGAATTATTGTTATTTGCATAGTTCCATGGGGGGCTAGGTGCTTTAATGAGTTTCAGTGGCATTCAGCATTCACCTGCCCTCCCATGGGATTGTACTGAAATGTGGTTTCAGCCCCGTGAGGTCTTTGAAAGCCATGATCCTGTGTTAACACAAAACCCAATATCCATTTCTGCATCTTTCTCCACAGTTGCATGCAATCTTTACGGAACTGGTTTTCTAAGAAAAGTGCCTCTCCATTTTTGAATTGTTCTTTGTCAGAATAAAATGTTCCTACCCTAAATGCTCTGCATCTTGTTTTGCAGGGATTATTTTTTGTTTGTTTTTTTGCCTGTTTGTTAGCTCTTTTCATCAGAATGGAAATCTTTCTTTTATTTTGCACTGGATAATTTGTCTGTATAAGACTGTATTCGTATTTTATATTTTCATTACTGTCACCGTAAAAGGTCACATATGGTGTAGCATTATTCCATCAGAATATGCTCATTTATTAATGTTTTCTCATTAAATATGTAGATTATCAACAGACTTGAGCAACTCAGAAGCGTTTCCAGTTTAGCTCTTAATTTAAAAATGTCCATAAATCGGTTTAAATTTTTTAATGATGCATGGCATTTTAATTCTGTAAGAAGGGCATCAATCACTTTTAAAGGCTCTTGACTGGTGATCGTAGCCAGTTCATATACTAATTACTACTAGTGGAAGCTCTCCCCACGTACAGGGCCTTCCCAGCATGATAAATGCTCATTAAGGCCAGCCTGAATGGATTTTAAATGAAGTGATTAATTTTAAAATCAATTAGTGCAGTTTGCACATATTTCGTTCATAACAGCCTGCGCTTTCATACAGGGAATGCATGTTGCCATTGGGTGACATGCACCTCCCCCTGCCTTAACATCCATAGAAATGAATGAGGGTGCAGAGATGTCAACGCCTCTCAGGTGGTGGTCTGCACCTTGCTGGATTGGAGCACTGGTGCTTCAACTGTAGGGCGCATTACTGCCTCTTCTCATAGTATTTTCCTGCTCTTTTATTTTTTAAATTGCCAAGAACAGCTACGCTCTGCAATAATACGAAGAATAATAATGATTAATAACTAATCATGTCAAAGAACTTTGCAAAGCAAGATTATTGGCACAGAATATTATTGTGTATTATGCAGCTATCAAAAAAGCCTGTGGAGAACCTCTGTGCGTAACCTTCTTATATTGGGAAATGTGAGGAGCTATAGCTTTAGCTAAGAAACCAAGACTCTGCAGACCTCTCTTCTCTCTTGTGGCAGCTGCATTCTGTGCTTTGTCCCATGCGTTGGTCTCCAGGAGGTGGGTGGCAAGGCACCCTCAGCTCCCTCTTCTGTGGCTTTGGCTCTATCTGCCTGTAAGCAAGGAGAAGGAGCACAAGACACTCTCTTGCCTTTTGTTAGTGTGTGTTTGTAATTCAAAAGGGATTTCTTTCTTTGATGGATGGGTTGGTAGAGACAGGGAGTAGGGTAGATTCTTCCAGTTGCTGGCAACAATTCCTTTTATTTTTGGTAATATCCCCATCTTTGTGCTATCTGGGAACAACACTGCACATCTGCATCGGACCCTAAGTGCACATGTTTCGTGTGTCAAGTGAATAACAAAGCCCCTGGTGTTGCGAATGAACAGTTTTTTGCTGGGACAGTACAACATACTACAGAACAGAATGCTGTGCAATAGTTTGTATTGTGTAAATTATAGTGGCATGCCATCCTAGCCTACTTAGCATTGGGAGAATGTACAAGGATGTTTGTAACTTCTACCCCACCAAAAACCCTCTAAAGCTTTGAACTAAGCACTGGCTTCTCATTTTCCATTATAATAAAGCACCTTCCTGGGTAACTCTCACTTTTTCTGACAGCTGATCTCTCCATAGGAGGTCTTTATTCCAATAGTATAGTAAAGGCATAGAGCAAATTTGCTTGAATAAGCTGATAAAAAGTTGCCTGTATGTTCAATTGATGTTTTTGGCTTCTGCTCTTTTGGTCACTGGGTCTGCTGCTGCACTTCCTTCAGTCTCTCTTTTTAGAGCTTGTGCATGTTGTTTCAAGTTGAAGTGAAAGGAAAGTCACACGTCGTAACTCAAGGAAAATGAGAAATATATATTACCTGTGTAGTTCATAAGATTGACTTGGCCTGTACACAGGAGCACCGGAAAAGTAGGAAGATTACTAGGTACAGAGCACTTAGCGTAATGGAACATCTTGGGAGTGAATATGATCTATTTTTGTATCAGCTGGAAGAGCCGTTTCAATTCTGCTCACGTCTGACCGGGCAATCTTTCCCCTGATATACTTGTTCTGAAGACAGGCTGAGATGCCAGAATGGAAGGTTGGCCAGCATTATGTAAAAGGAATAGAACTGACTGTTTGACCAGTGGTCCACATATCTGTAGCAATGTGATACTAATGTAATACATAATACTAATTACCAGTCCCCCTTTTCTTCCTTTTCACTAGTCTAGATAACACTATATATTACAGAGCCAAATTCATCCTGGAGTTGCAACCACTTACACAACTACTGAATGTGCCTTTTCCCTCTGTGAAAAAAATGAAAATACAGTTCTTTGCTGGTAGTTTGGGAAATTTGTTTCAAGTGGAAGAAAGTTGAACATCAACAACATATGTGGAGGTTCTTTGTACCCGTTATGAGTGGAAACTGTCATCCTTTACCAGAGGACGTTGTCTGGAAAGAACTAAGTATAACAAACAAACAGATAACCCACGCCTGGAAACCAACATGAAAACCAAATGCAATGTGTAGCCTGTACTTGTGACCCTTACGTGTGCTTTCACTACTCTTCTGCTTCTTTTGTACTATCGTGCTTCCTTAAAACTCAACACCACTTCTGATGCTTTAAATGGGGTTGGTAGAGAAGGATCAGAAACACCAAGAATAAATTATTCAATGGAAGGAGAGCAAAGTGGTTAATTGCAGGCTAAAATCAGTGGGATTTAAACATAGGCTTAAATGCTTTGCTGAAGAGATGGATTTAAGGATGTGCTTAGAGTGAAGTACGTACTGAAGTCTGTATTGCCAACCTCAAGTGTTCAAAAACCATAAGATTTCTTCTTAAAATTCTTTTGGGTTTTTTTTATTCAGAGTCTTTAAAGGTCAGATTTTCAGGCATCTTCCACAAACATGAGGACTAGAACTTATTTTTAATTAATAACAAAAACTGAGATTCCCATGTAATTCCATGATTCCAGGAGCTAGGGTGAATATTCATGTTTACAAGTTTAAAATTTGCTTTGGATTAATATTCTTTAAGATTTGCTGTTCCCACAAACACTCCTTCCATTCAAACTGATTTAGTAGAATATTGGGAGAAAGTAGAGCTATAGAGAGGCATAAACGCAGATAAAGTCATTTAATAACACTTATAGTTTTTGACTGTAGCCATCTGGAACTATGGATTTTGGCTCCAAAAACTATTGACCGCCTAATACTAATTTAGGTAGGGCCAGTTATCATGTGGGTCATATGACCTCTGTCTCATGTGACCAGTGGTCACATGGTTTCTTTGGGCTTACATGCAATGCAAACTGGCCAGTGTTGGGCCCTTCGGGACTGATTCCCAGCAGGCCAGAAAAGTAAGTGTTTTCAGATACTTAGTTTAAAAAAGACTTATTTTATTTTATTTTGTTTATATATTGCCTTGCTGTACTTTTTCCTTGGCACCTTGCAAGTGAGCTTTGGATGAAATTGCAGCACAATTATAAATCAAATGCCAGGCTGGTTTGAAAAGAGATCTTTTATTTGACAAAGACTGAGAAAATTCAAAGGCATAAACTACAAGGATGGTAACTTAGTGTAACTGTAAAAGTAGCTGCATTTTATTTAACAATAACCATTCCTGTCAGCAACTGACATGACACCTGATGAGAAATGACCTATCTTCATTGTCAAGTTTCCCACCAGTTCACATGCCAAGTCCTTCATACAACAGCAAGTTGTATCCAGTGACTATCACTGACTCACTGTCATTTTGATTGTATCAACTACTTTTGATATGATTGTGCTATAGTAACATTGAAAAGAGAAGGTATAATATACACCATTGCAGGATAAGTTGGCAATACATTTTATTTCTTTGGTATCTTCCTGTCTTCCTGCGCCTGGTAGCACTGCTTATTATTAAGGTTGTCCTTAATAAAGACCCTTTTTTTTCAGTAACTTTGCAAAACTTCAGTGGTTTGGGCTGAAAATCTCCACGCCGAGTATCTGCCTCAGGCTGAAAATTTCCGCCAAAATGGATCCGCCATTTCTGAGAATGAGGGTAGGGAATTTTTTGTTTGTCTGTGTGTTTTAGCCATGTTAAAATATTTGGGTGATCTTTCCTTTTAAGAGCTCTACGCCCTCATATTTTTGAAGCAGAGACCTGAACTTTGGTATGTGGATGGCCTTTGTGTGAAAGGGATGTGCCTTGTGCCACACTGATAAAATTCTGGCTTTTTCTAAGTTTTGAGTGCTTGACTTTGTAGCTTTAATACTGTTCTCCTGTTGTAGTTTTTGTGTAACATACAGTTATATTCCTCAGAAACATATTTCTGAGACTAATACCACCTTTTTGGGATGAGCATAATGTATGCTCCCGCTGCCCTTACTCCACTAGAACAGCTTGCATGAGTAAGGGAAACAGGAACAGACACATAATGCTTTGTGATTGTTAGCCGGGTGGCGTAGTTTAGAGCAGCTTCTTAGCTGCAGCGCAAAATCTGGCCCAATGAAACCAGTTCCCTGCTGCTTAGCACAGTCTAACCATAGGCCCTTCTCTGGTGGTAGAGTATGTGCATGTTCTCTAGTGGTGGTTGAAACATTTCATTCTCAATGTCTATTTTCCAAAAAAAAAAATTACCTTCCTTCTCCCCCGCCCCCCGAAATGAATGAACACTTGTGACTCACTCAGCTCTCCTCCCCATGTGGGTAGAATCATTACAATCACAGCAGACAGGTCATGGGGCGGGGGGCAGAGGGGAAGGAGGTCAGAGAGGAGCCTTCAGTGAGCCGGAGAGTTGGCAGACAGTGGAGTGGAGGCGCCTCCCTGCCAGCACTGCCCCGCAAGGAGGACTATAGGCCCCCTTACCCAAAGGGGAAAAGAGGGGCTCTGTAATCTGGAAACTGATGGCTGGGGGTCTGCGGGAAACTGGCCTTCTGAATCCCAGCACAGGCCCCAAGGAGGAGGGCTGTGGGACTCCTGAACCAATGAGAAGAAGGATTTGGGACTGAGAAGCTGAAGGGTGCATAGTCTGAAAAAACTTAATAAATCGCACCCTACAAAGGGGGCTCTTACTTTAAGTATTCTGGCCTATGAGCAAGTTATTGCAGAACCACAAGGGAGCTGAGGGTGAGGTGCCTGCGGGACCAGGCTGTGCCACAAGGGGGCGGGCTCTGGGTCAGCCCCCTGCTACAAGAACATGCCTAAGTGTTTGCAGGATTGTGGCCTAGGGTTTCTTTTCACATTTCTGCCACAGCTCTGGGCAGAATGCTACCGCATTATTTCTGGTACCAGCAGGCCTAGGTTTTCCTTTTTTGATAGTAGATTCCAAGAAGAAGAAAGGGCCTTTGCTTTTTTTAAGCTGCCTTTATTTTGTTTTGGTAGATGGACATTAAGTGGCTGCCATGATAACTTGCTACATCAAAGGAGGTTTAGAAATTGAAGGAGCAACAACGTGATTCTCGCAGCATGTGGCTTCTGGCAGTTTCAGAAAAGGGAAAGTCCTAGTGGATCTGAAAGGGGCGACTTGCTGTTTCTTTCCTCTCCCCCCCCCCCCACATTTTAGTGTTTATATTTTTAACTTGTTGAACAATGTGTAAGGGTCAGAGAAAGAAATATTTTTCTATACAGCAACTGAGATTTAATGTCCCTACAAAGCCCTTCACTAAAGATGTGTGGGGAATGTTTAAAATGCCTACCGTTTGCTTCAGCTGAAAAAGCAACCACTTGCTGTCAGTTATCGTCTCTTTAATTATCCAGGATAACTTTGGTTGTGTATTTAGCCTGCATCAGAAAGTTATTTTTATCTGAGGAAAGATCCAAATTAAATGTGGAGGATCTACTATGGAAACTCCTCTCTGGCTGCCTGGAACTCTCACTGCAAATCTCATTGGCTACAGATGGCCTATCTTTGACCATTTGGGGGCCTTGTTTTTACAACAGCTTGGTCTCCCATTGACCGAATTAGTTGGGTTCCAAATTAGATGGGAACCCTAAGCCACGATGTAAATCTACAGCACCGTAGCCTGCAGTGCACTAACTGGCTGTGTGGACCCTGCTACTGCATGATAAAATTTCTGTAGTGCACTTTCACTTACTGCTTTTTTAAACTTCATGACTGTTAATGTGCGGTAGTAGGGTACACAGCAAGTATCAATACTGTCCAGGGAGTGAAAAGTATTGCCACCATGTATTTGTTTTAGCACCAGTCCTAAACTTCGGAGTATTTTACACATATTCAAATAAACAATAATTCTTCCCAACATTTAAAACCTACATCATACTTCATAGTGTTATAGGTTGGATTAAATCTCATTGAAGCTGGTAGAGGCAACAGCCAGCCTTCATTTAAGGTCATTGTAACAAACAATTAACCTCCTTTGTAGTAGCCTCCACCTAAAACAAAGGCATATGCAAGTCCACCCAGGAATTTAAATTATGTGGGGGTGGACTTGGCTAAGTATTGTTTTGGGTAAGGATGTGTGAGTTGTGTGTGGGAGGGGAGAAGCACACAGGAACAGACAAACACAGAAGGAAGTTACATACACGACAGTCTCGACAAGCATGGTGAGGTGCTAGCTAAAAGAGCCTTGTGGCTCTTTTTGGTTCCTTCTATGTTCAGGGAAACAGGACTTTGAACATTTCTTGTAAATAAACAAGATTACATCAAAGGTACCTGACTCCATCATCTGTTTCTCTTTCTAACTGGAACAATATGCAGGCCCCTAACTGTTTGGCTAGTTGTTTGGACCAAAAGGGGTAACACAAGTACAACTGGCTACTTTGTTAATGTCTACCATAACTCATCAACAAACCCACACAATCTGTACCCTAACAACTTGTACCTTCCCCATGTGCCCACAAAGAAAGGTGGGGTTTGCTTGGATTGTATCCAGAAGGTTAATTTTAATTAAAGTAGCAAAAGCGGGTTGAATGGGCAGTATGTAGATCACAGAATTCCGCAGTTTAGGAGAAGCTAAAAGCAGCGGATAGCTATCCTCTCCTTGTAAAATGAGTGTTGCATTCACTGTGATGGATATTTGATACCCGGTATTCCAATTTCAAGCAGTGTTGGTTGATTGTGACTGGTCATAGGCATGTAGTATCTTTTCTGTTCCCTGATTGGCTGAGTGTAATTTAAAAACAATGAGCTATCCTTCGCTTGTGATTCACAAATAAATCCTAGACCTCATCACTGTTGCTCCTGTTATGTTACTCAGCTATATCAGTGGTTCTCAAACTTGGGCCACCGCTTGTTCAGGGAAAGTCCTTGGCGGGCCGGGCCGGTTTGTTTACCTGTTTACCTGTGTCCGCAGGTTCGGCCGATCGTGGCTCCCACTGGCCATGGTTTGCTGCTCCAGGCCAATGGGGGCTGCAGGAAACGGCGGCCAGCACATCTCTGGGCCCATGCCGCTTTCTGCAGCCCCCCTTGGCCTGAAGCGGCGAACCGGGGCCAGTGGGAGTCACGATCGGCCAAACCTACAGATGCGCAGGTAAACAAACCGGCCCAGCCCACCAGGGGCTTTCCCTGAACAAGCGGTGGCCCAAGTTTGAGAACCACTGAGCTATATCATATCGAATGGCCATAACTTTTCTGTGGAGCATATATTGCACTAGAGCGTGGGGAATAAAGAGGAAGATTAATCAAATAGTTTTGCAAATTCTGAATTGCTTTTGGATTCAGTCTTGCCCATCCCACTTCTTGTTTGCTTCTCCATGAGCATCCTTGTGAATGGATTTAGTGTGCATGAATGTTAGGGAAAGGCTGTTCTTAGTGTGTGAATATTGTATTCACTTGCAAGTGTGAACACGGACATGAGTTATTTGTGCTGTAAGTGCTCACCTCCTGCTAATAATGTTTGCCACCTTAAAAAGGAGTAGAAGTAGTACCATGTTAGTGAGATGACTGCCACATGCCATACATGGAAAATAGTTGAAGTGGATAAGTTGCTAACAGCACAGATGAGGAAATATGTCTAGATGAAATTGCTGAACAGTTTCAAATAACAGACGAATAAGAACCAATGTCTGTGAATGACCCACGAACAACACTGTAGAGTAAATTCATTAGCTAAATGGTTCCATACAAATGTTTGATCCGTTGGGCTCTGCAGTAAAATGCTGAAGAGAGGATTCAATGATTAGGGGACAAGGAACCTAGAGCAGCCGTATGCTGGACTAGAATCAGATATCAAAGGGTGCAAAGGAACATAGATTCACTAGCCAAATTCCACCTGGAGTTACAAACCCAGTGAGGTTGCCCTTGAGCACTCAGGGACAGTCTCTGTCTCACCAGTTTCTGTGGATTTCTTATGTTTGCTCAGTGAGGTTCTCAGCACTGCCAGTGATGTGATTTAAAGCAATTGCAGAAAATAATAAAAGATACCAATCTTGAACAACATTCAGTAGATGCAGTTAAAGATTTAATGAAACTTGGATCCATAACTTGAGTGGACTATCCCCCTCCCCAAAAAATCACCTTGCTGAAGCCGGATGAGTGTCTTATACAGCTGTGATGCACTCAAAGCCCTGGTCTTAAAATCCACAATCACCCTTTGAAAGAAGCTCTTGAATATACTAAATTGTGATGGTTGGTGCAGTTTGTCATTTCAAATAGTGTGTGATATGATTTAGCCAAAGGATTTAGAGACAAAGATAAATAATCACTAAAGGTATTTTCGGTTTGGAGTGGGTTGAAGACGTCTCACTCTTTAAAGCTACGGTATTATGGGGACTTAACTGGACCTCACACACAGATTCTGAGGGTACATCTACAGAGCAATAAAACACCCATGGCTGCCCATGTCAGCTGACTTGGGCTCATGGGGTTTGAGATGGGGGGCTATACAATTGTACTGTAGATGTTTGGGCTTGGGCTCTGGGATCCTTGGGTTCTGGTTCCAGTCTGAGCTGGAATGTCTACACTGCAGTTTTATAGTCCCTAGCCCAAGCTCTGCAAGCCCAGGGCAGCTGACGCAGGCCAGCTGTGGGTGTTCTGTTGCAGTGTAAACATACCCCGAGGCTTCAGCATCCAGTTTTAACCAAACTGACCCCAAACAATTTTAGGTAATGGTTATTTTCAGTAGTTTACCATTCTTTTGTTGTTGCCTTTTCGCGAAAGGCCCCTTGGTGACAGCAAAATGTTTTTAAAGAGCCAGGGACATAGAGAATCAGACATGGGAGCAGCAAAGCTGTGGCTTCCCCAGTAGTGTTAACTTTATCTTCTATTCTGATTTGCTGGTTATTTTTCTATTCATTAAGCTGTGTGTCAGAGATGAAGCCATAAGTCTGGTGACCATTACTGGGTATAAAGGTCCCACTCACGACTTGGGTCTGGATGATTAGTTGAGTCCACAGTGTAGTTCTTACTTAAACTCATTGAGTGAGCGGTGGGCCCATTTCCACCAAGTTGCCTTTATTAGAAGTTTCACAGAAATCCAGTTGTACATGAGAGATGTGGCTGGTTCCCATAATCTCTAGCTGTGCATGAGATACCTCCGGGGTATGCTGGAATCAGTTTCCCCTCAGGTCTTTATGATGATGGAGAAGGATAGACTGGTTCTAATGGGATTGGATATCTGCCTCTTTTTACCCTGAAACCTGTGGACATATCTCAAAGAGGTGGAATTATAGAACCCAGCTGGCCCAGTCAAGGAACACTTCTCCTTGTCTTGTAGGGGAGGGATAGCTCAGTGGTTTGAGCATTGGTCTGCTAAACTCAGCGTTGTGAGTTCAATCCTTGAGGGGGCCACTTAGGAATTTGGGGCAAAATCAGTACTTGGTCCTGCCTAGTGAAGGCAGGGGGCTGGACTCCATGACCTTTTGGGGTCCGTTCTAGGACATAGGATATCTCCATATATTATTATAACCATCTTGATGGTCACTTGAGAATTTGGCAACTGAGTAGCTGCTAATGATCTTCTGTCTCCAGCATGTAATATGTTGTCACAGATTTTCTGACCTGATTTCAGTTTCTTTGCTTTCTTCCAGGGAAGCTCAAGGGTAGCTGATCCCTTCTAGCCTTCTGGGTACATTGACTCGTTGCCTGCCACAGAGATAACCAGGGCTTCTATTTCAAAGTGTAGTGTACCTAAACCCCAGGGATATAGGCCTACAAATCAGTTTTTCGTGTTCATTTTTATTGAATTTACATAAGTATTATGAGTACCATAAAATATAGCCAGTTATTGTCCATGTTTATCATGCACCATTAGCAGCAAACACATATGTACTAGTCCCTGTTTCCCAGCCAAGCCCACCTCTTCAAGAAAACAATGACATTGAGAGAAAGCAAAACATACCTGGATAATAGGGTTGCCAACTTTCTAATCACACAAAATCAAACACCCTAGCCCTGCCCCTTCCCCGAGCCCCGCTTCTTCCCTGAGGCCCTGCCCCCAGCTCACTACATTCCCCCTCCCTCAGTGGCTTGCTCTCCCTCACCCTCACTCACTTTCACTGGGCTGGGGCAGGCATTGGAATGCGAGAGGGGTTGAGGGCTCCATCTGGGGCTGGGCTCTGGGGTGGGGGTGGGGCTGGGGATGAGGGGTTCTGTGTGTTGGAAGGGGGCTATGGATTGAGGCAGGGGTTTGGGGTACAGGAGGGGGCTCCAGGTTTGAGGGGGCTCAGGGCTGGGGAAGGGGCTTGGGGTGCAGCCTTACCTCAGGTGGCTCACGGTCAGTGGTTCAGAGGAGCTAAGGCAGGCTCCCTGCCTGTCCTGGCACCCTGCTGCACCCTGGAAGTGGCCAGCCAGTCTGGCTCCTAGGCGGGGGGGGGGAGGGCAGAAGGCTCAGTGCACTGCTCTCACCCACAGGCACCTTCCTCCCCCAGCTCCCATTGGTCATGGTTCCTGGCCAATGGGAGTGCGGAGCCGGTGCTTGGGGCGGGGACAGTGTGTGGAGCCGTGGCCTCCCCGCCTAGGAGCCGGACCTGCTGGCTGCTTCTGGGGCACAGCGCGGTGCCCGAACAGACAGGGACTAGCCTGCCTTAGACCTGCAGCACCACCGACTGGACTTTTAACGGCCCGTTCGGCGATGCTGACCGCAGCCACCAGGGTCCCTTTTCGTCCGTGCATTCTAGTAAAAAACTGGACACCTGGCAACCTACTTGATAATATTTTCTTGCTTCCCAACCTTTTTTTCCTACTGGTTTATCTTTATACTGAACAATCTGCAGGAACAAAAAGGTTGCAGAAAGCAACCCAGTGTCATCAAAAGATTCAGATCTGTCTCATATGCTATAGATCAACTTTTTTGCATTTGACTGTGATTCTGCTCATTCTGACCTTGAAGGCTTCTAGTGAGTTAGAATTATTTGTAGTGCCTATCAAGATTTTCTGACTAGAGAAGAAACTAAATAGAATAGAAGACACGGATTTCATTTTATAGACGTGTGTGTATATATATATATATACACATACACACACACACACAAGTAATATATAAATATTAATATTTCTGTAATATGTCATTTATAAAATATACATATAGAGTAAAATCCTGACTCCACTGAAGTCAATATCAAAAATTCCTTTGACTTCAGTGGAGTCAGGATTTTACTCATAATGACTATCCAATCATGGGGTATTTCTGCAAGGTTCCAGATGTGATTTCTAGTCCACAATTTTTTTTGTCTGTATTTCATTCAAACTTAAAAATTAACCCTGCTTCTCCTCAACCCCCTTTGCATTTGCTTTTCAGAGATTGAGTTCCACATCACTGCATGAATGTTCTCAAAGTGAATTTCCTCTCAGCTAGGAAGTGGTGTCTTTTGTATGGGTTCGGGCGTTGCTTGAAACAGTGTGATGATGGGAGTCCCAAAACCCTTTGCCTGACCCCTGGCAAAAACATAACTAAGTTGGACAATGATCTGCCCATAGCTTTGACTAAGGCTACACAGTTACCTAGTGCCAATACTATGGGGAGGGAGAGCTCAGTGGTTTGAGCATTGGTCTGCTAAACCCAAGGTTGTGAGCTCAATCCTTGAGGGGGGGCCACTTAGGAATCTGAGGCAAAAATCAGTACTTGGTCTTGCTAGTAAAGGCAGAGGGCTGGACTCAATGGCCTTTCGGGGTCCCTTCTAGCTCTATGAGATAGATGTATCTCCATAATTTATGAGAGAGTATTAAATTTAAAACTCTGCAACCAGAAAACAAATTTTACATTAGTCTAATTTTTTAGGAAAGGTGCTTTAGGGAAGACTAAATTCAGATCTCCTGCATTGCAGTCCAGAGCCTTAGTCACAAGGCTTCCCTTCCTCGCTGGCTTGTTTCCCATACAACATTTTGCAGACTGTTAGCTGGCAATAAAAAGCAACTGTTTGAATGTTTAAAAAGAAAAACTATCAAGAAAAATGCAAGGTGTGTGTGTGTTAAAAAGGACTTATTGTTTTCTCACATTTCTGTTCTGTCTTTTAAAATAATAATAAGTTAAATGTCTTAGACACTGTCTCATTGTGCATGCATCCCAAATTCACATTTAATATGTACACCCAGAGTTTAATTTAGAAATGGCACTTTGCACTGCAGACATATCAAAATGCACCAAAGCTTTCACGACTCCCTGCCCAATTTAAAACCACACAACTGTAAATAATCCACTTTAAAAAAGAAGGAAATTCAGGAAAAATTATAAATGAAATGTGTATTAAGGCAAGGGTCTGGAGGGGGCAGTTAAGAGGCAGCCCAGTATTAATATTTAGTCCTGCCATGAGTTCAGGGGAATAGAAGACCTCTCAAGGTCCCTTCCAGTTCTATGATTCTATTATTCTAAATTTGGGTCCCAAGCCCAGTCAATAGTTCACATAGCCTCTGCAGCGAAGGCTGAATTGAGTTCTTAAGATAGTGTTCCTCCAAAAGACACAAAAGAGCAGCGTTCATGGACACTGTAGGGCACTATGATACAAGATATTTGAGTAAAACCGGAAAAAAAGGCTTCAGTGGACTTGGAAATGTAATAAAAGAAGGAAGAGACATAAATAACTAAACCATGGAAAATCGTAATCAAAGATTCTTATACCCCTAGGTGAAATGGGCGGTTCCCTAAATCTCAGGTGGCACCATTCTGCCTATGTATATGAAGACTCTTAAATATGTTGTTCTATGTGGTATGGTGACCATTCTCTTTTACCCCACTAGGCTGGCATTTTCATCTGTTTGAAAAATCTCAGCCTTAGTGCTTGATGGAGATTCCCCATTTTGAAAGGTCCTGATCTCTCATTTAATGAAATGGCATAACACCCATTTACTTGAGTGATGCAGGATCAGAACCAAAATGGGGAACGGCAATCTCTCCCAACACCAAAGAAGCTTTTGAAGTAATCTACTTGTAACCTCTGTATAAATCTAATTTTCCACCTTAGCCAAAGAGAGGCAGAGATAATTATGAGTCTCACTTGTGGGATACAATATACTTTATGGGGAATACACCCTCAGTCAAATTTTTGAATCACATGGTGATTTTTTAATTTTTCTTTGATAAGGGTTGCCATTTGCTTTTGAAAAAAAGTCAAGACAGAACATTTTCAATTCAATCCTTGTGCTATCGTTCCATGGGAGCTTACATTTAATGATTCAGTAGAGAGAAAGGAAATATATATGATGCAAATTTGTTAAATATTCAGCACCTTCTATTAACCAAATCTAAATCTACAAGCTAGAAAGCTGGTGAATGATAATACCCTATTCAATGACCTTTTATATTTATTCTCTGGAAACCATGCTTTAGACTTAATAACCATACTCTCTCATTATCATTTATTCTGACCTAAAAGACTAATTTTGCAGTCTGCAGGGGAAAACTTTTCCTTCTAATTAGTTCTCCTTGGTTGTAGTCCAAGAGAAATGACAAATTTCACCTTGTTTAAGATGCCTCTTGATAACAGTTTAAGCCGTCTGAGAGCGCGTGTATAATTTTTAACATGCATATTTGTTCTCCTGGGTTTGCACCATAACTTCGTCCAATCATTTTTTATTCTGCTCCCCTCCAGTAGTTGTGACCTGGAGAACAAACAGCTAGCTTATCTTCCCTTTTCTCTGGGCAGAATTTGATTGGTAACATAATGAAACATACAGGTATAGTGGCAAAGTCCTTAGGAAAATATACTCCAGTATTATTTACTAGGGAGCTCAGGGCATTCATACTTTGCTTTATTTTAATTAAATTACTTGCGGGGGAGGAATGTCCAAAGTTACCTCCAAAAATGCACCCATAGCCTCTGTAAGGGCATCCAGTTGTGTGCATAAACTAGATGTGTCTGCCACTGGGAACTGGATTTGGCCCTTGAGGTCAATAGCAAAATTCCATTGACTTCAATGGATAAAGGATTGGGGTCCATCCTGGGGAAGTATACATTCAAAACATGCAAATAATGCATAAGCACCTGATTGCACATGCCACACGTGTATTTGTACATCACCTGTGAGGTGTTTTTTGTTTTTTTTATAGGAGAGATTGCAAATACTGTGGACACATTTTTGGAGGCTGCTTTCAAATTTGCCTATTTGCTAAAATAAACTTTTGCCCCTAGCAGTCTGACACGGCATTAAGGGCTAGGCTTTAAAACAACATTTACCAAACACACTAAAGATAAAAATACCTCCTTGAAGTAACCAATGTATGCAGAATGCAATTCACATACACTACACAAAGGTGGAATACCATCTCAGGCCCCGATTCAGCAAGGTGCTTAGGCACATGGCCAGCTTTTAGCATGTGAGTCATTGAAAACACTCACATGCTTCTACTCACATCTTAACGTGAAAGTTAAGACACATTCTTAATGATCCTTCTAAATCCGGGCCATAGAATGTACACCTTAAACTAAGTAAAAACAATCCACAGAAAATGCAAAAACACAAGAGTATACATAGAACTAAAGATCAAAAGAGCATAACAGGGATTTTAGGGTGTGTCCAAAAGCAATGAATATTTTAGGTGAATCAAACATTTTGTTTCTAGTTGAAGGGCTTCAATGTCTTTTTAGTAGTGTGTAATTCTTAACATCAAACTCTGGAAAAGAAAGACTAGTGTAATAATGCTTTCAGAGGTAGATCACAAAGTCTAGTTTGTTCAGTTCTAGGGCAAAGGATCCACAAACACAAACCCCTAGAGAGAAAAAAAACATATATTGGTTTACAGAGAAGAGATCCATGAAAAAATGGGCAGAAGGCTACTATTACTTTTGTTTGAATTCAGTCTATTCCTATAGAAATTGTTACTTTAAATTAATGTATGTAATTTTGGATAGGACATATTAGTGCATAGGGATTGACAATGTCATCATGGGAATCCATGACACATGTATCTAAGTTTTAAAGCCAGGAGAACAGTGTCTGCATAGATTTCTTTTTTTAAAATATACTATTAGTCATTCATAAAGTACTGCTAGGTTTTTCTGTTCATGCTAGGATAAAATCCACAAATTATCATCACATCGTTTAACAAAAAAAAATTATGGTACTTTGCCTGGGCAACATTTCCCCCCACATTTATGGAGATATCTGAAGGGTGTTTACATCAATTTTACATTTGAAAGGCATGATTTTCCCCCTTTTCCTTTGATAATCTGATGTTCCATGTGAAAAATTCATGCTGTGTTTTTTTCAAAGCAAAATTGCAGACTGTTTGACCTTTCTGATCAACAGCGTTTAAATACTGTAGGTGTTTTCAAAAGGAATCATACATAATACCAACAGACTAGTCCATTTAACTGTCAGTAGATATGAATGGATTCTTTATAGCAAATAATTTACTGAAAACTTTACCTTGTTTTTGCTTATGGGATATTTCCATTTCATTTCATTTATTGAATGCATCTCTTTTGCAGATTAACATTTTCCTCTCTAGATTTTGCACAATCCATTTGCTGCAAGTATATCTAGTTTGGGTTAACTGTGACTGGTCGTAAATTGAATCATATAATTTCTGCTCCCATACCGGAGGAGCATAACTTTTACAAACAGGAGGGCCCAAAGAAGCAACTGCTGTTCTGAATCTCTCCGTGAGAGAGAGCACTTCTAGGAGAAATATCAAATCATCCAGATTAGGCCATTTTAGAATGTTTTAAACCTTTCCCCTCCTGAACAACACCCCCTGTGAAAAAGACATGCCCCCGGAGCGATGCAAGTTACAGTGACCTAAGCGTTGTCTGCACCGGCGCTATGTCGGCGGGAGATGCTCTCCCACCGACATAGCTTCCGCCTCTCGTTGCTGTAGCGCTTCTAGTGTAGACCAGCTCTCGGTGTTTGTACAGCACTAGAGCAATTTGGACCCAATCTAGTGCGTCCATAATATAAAAATAATTTAGCAGCAAAGGGGGAGCCCCAGGGAAATAAATTGGGCGTTAGAATTCTGTCATGTCAGTATTACTGGAACTGAATTTAAAAAAAGTAAATTGGTTGAGATGGAGGCACCGTTCCAACTGTCGAGCTGTTGTATGCAAGATTTTGCCCCTAGTGGCCATTTCACATTCAGGAGCTCTACTGGCTGCTGGTTCATCACCTGAACTCCCTGGCTGGCACCTCTAATATGCCTTGAGCCTGGCACATTTACTTTGTGGCATGGTGATATTTAGCCTCCCCCCCATCTATTTTCCCCAGGTTTCTTTGGATGCAGGATGGGTCTGTTTTTAAATACAGATCATATCCTCGCATCTAGTTTTGTTTTGTTGTAGTAAATATTAATGAATGTGATGGCTGGAAGCAACACAGCTGTTAAGACTGGCCTCTGAGACTTGGCAAGAAAATAAAATTCCTGAGCCAAGGTCTGTTGAAATAAATAGATTCATACTTCCAACAACTTGCTTGTAATATTTAACGTGTGCCTCTTTCTAGAGGTCATCTAACTTGAGCTTTCATGCTTGATACCACTTGTGACATTGACTAAGAAAAAATAGATAAAGTTTCTTTATAGCCAAAGCTTATACATTTACTAGTTTACTAGAACAGAACCTAAATATGGTTCTGGAGGTAAGGCTTACAGCTGAGGTACTTCCACGTTTTTCACTTCAGGGAGAAATCCCAAATCCACGCTCTGCCAGAACTCCCCTTGACTTCAACGGGAGTTTGTAATCTAATGTGGATTTTATAAACCAGGCAGCATCTTGTGCCATTTCCAGAACTTTATAGTTCTAGCACAGGTTGCACATATTGCAAGAATCAAAAAGCACTAATATGCATGAGCATGAATAAGTTAATTTTTTTTTCCAATTTTGGATGAAATTAAAATCAGGTCTTATTTGATCCTGTCCAGTGGTTCTCTCTGTAATGATGCTCACGTCAAATGTTGTTTATCCAACCGAAAAAACAAAAACAACAACCTGAATGAAGGTTTGGGAAAGAAATACTAGATAATCATTATAGTTTAAAGAAATAAAAAGTTACCAACAGTGAGCATATCACCCATTAAAAAAATGCAGCCACATTTTACAATGTGCTTTATATTTGTAAGTTGATTGGAAGAACAAAGGCTGGAGTTGGGGAATTCCTGTTAAAAACAATGAGCTGAGCAGATGAAAATGTTCGGCACTGAAAACATTAGAATGCCTGGTGTCAGCTACAATCTGTGATACAGTAATAAACAAGATACTTAGGGTACTATACGTAGTATGCTGACTTCTTTGCTTTAGGAGAGTTCATTCATGGTTCAATTTTTGATCTAGTTATCTTTTAGCTGTCTCCCTTGAATATTATCAAGGGAGCACGAGAATATGTTACTACCAAAAGCAATCATCCTGTTCCCATCACGCTTGATCTCTAGCATCTTGTTGTAAATGCACATTCCTGGCAGACAACGTCACTGGCATGGAACAAGCATAATAATTCCTGTTTGCTTTTCTGGATGCTGTGATGATAAACATCTCCCCCTTTGGGGGTAAATTATCAAACAGATCCGCAGATTTTTAGATAAGATTTACCATGGAAGTCATGTGGCTTCCCATGCAGCCCTATGTTAATGCTAAGGGTTAATTTCCTATGAGTGAAATGCAAAGTGAATGCCAAATTCTACATGGCTGTGCCTGCCAGTTTACTTTAAGCTAATAAGTGGACATAAATAGTAGGTGTACCACTTCCGGATAGGAAGGCAGGCTATTATAGTTGGGACTGGTAGTTTTTGTGTATAAAACAGGGGTGAAAGTTACTTAAAGGACTTACCGGTACGCCGGAGTCCTGAGCGGAGGTGTGGCCTCCACCAGAAGAGGCGTGGCCTCAACCAGAAGAGGCAGGGCTCCGACGGCGCTTTAAAGTGCCTGGAGCTCCCCACAGTGGCTGGAGCCCTGGGCCCTTTAAATCACCGCCGGAGAAGCCAGTCCAGTCCGGCATGGTGTACCTGCTCTTGCCAGTACGCCGTACCATACCGTACTGGCTTACTTTCACCTCTGGTATAAAATAAACAAAAGATAACAAATCCATGGTAGATTATACTTGCATTGTATTTTGCTTAATGAACGAATCAGCATATTTCTTCCAAATAGTGGTTGCTACTATTAGTAACTAATTTATGCATCATCTTCTCCTTTAACATGCATGTTTAGTTTGGTGAGAGAACAGTATTGCAATGGAAATGATGGCTGCCTATGCACCAATTTTCTTCAAATGCGTTTGCATTTGATAGTATTTAATTCTAAGTGTAATCTAATATAGAAACCTTTTGATCTACATGGTTTAAAACTAGTTGTTTGACAATGACATCATGTCAGTTCAACAAGAACAGTCATTATCTATAAAAGATTCCCCGTGTCATGCCCTAAGTCAATTAGGGTTGCCAGGTGTCCAGTTTTCGACCGGAAAGTCCAGTTGAAAAGAAGAACTGATGGTGTCCGGTCAGATCTACTGACCGGACACCCAAGGTCCAGTTACTGCAGGTGGGGGATGCAGGGAAGCGCCAGGTCATCGCCTTTTGCTTGCGTCGTTTGGCTGCAGCTCCCATCCCTGGCTCTGCAGGTGAGTCCCTACCGACCCGGAGGGTGGGGTGGAAGAGGGGAAAAACATTGAGCGACAGGGGGAGGGAGGAAGAGGAGAAAATGGGGAGTGAGGATCTTGTGGGCAAGAGGCGGGACAGATGCCGGGCCTTGGGGGGGGGTGAAGAGGGTGGGGCTGCGGGAAGCGGCGGCCAGCAAATCCCTTGTCCTGCGCCACTTCCCACAGCCCCCATTCGCCTGGAGCGGCGAACCGCGGCCAGTGGGAGCCACGATCGGCCCAACCTGCGGACCCGGCAGGTAAACAAACCGGCCCTGCCCGCCAGGGGCTTTCCCTACACAAGCGGCAGCCCGAGTTTGAGAACCACTGGCATAGCTCCTGTTGTGGACTTTTTTTTTTTTTTTTTTTTACAAAACAAATCTGAAGTGCATACCAAGTTGAGTGCATGGTAAAGACCTGGGTGGGGAAGAGGAAAGTAGAGAACAAAGGGGGGCGGAATAGAGAGGTCAGCAGCCAAACAATAGCCTAGCAAGGCAATACAAAGTTGTATGTAACAAAGGAAAAGAGACTCAGGACTGGAAAGGAAGGATGATCTTGTGCTTAAGATGTTGGACTGGGCCTCAGGAGATCTGGATCCAGTTCCTGGAGCTGCTCCCTTTGTGATCTTGCTCATGTCACTTCATCTCTTTGTACCTCAGTTCTCTTGCTGTAAAATGTTTTTCTTTTCGCCCTCACTATTTAGATTGTCTTTGGGGCAGAGACAATCTCTTGCCAGGTGTTTGTAAAATGGAGGCACCCCAATCTCAGCTGGGGCTTACCTTGCTAATTTTGGAGTGTCTTTTTTCTATAGGTTAGTATATTAATGATCTCAACTTATGATCATAGACGTCAGTTTGTTACCTTGGCCCTTTTGTGGTTAGGTGTCTATGGATGTAGCTCATGTACCTGTTATGTAAGTCAGTTCATTGCCATGACACTTCTGAGGTTGGATCATGTGGTCCATTGTGGTCAGAACTTCCCTTTAAAGACACTATTTTCTGCCCCCCAGTACTTGGGGTTTTCTGTTGGGCCGTTTGTCTGTACAAAGTTCATAGGCCTCAAGCCTTATGTAAGCTTGCTGAAGCTAATGAATTACAGGATACAGGCCTGTAGGTTCCTTGCATTACTGCTGAATATAATGCAAAGCTGGGAATATTATAAAGGCAAGCTAGCCCACTGGGCTATGAAGGCAAAGAGAGGAAGGAGTTTCCAGCTCCTTTGCCTCCATTCTCGTGCAAGAGCAGAGGAATTCTATTCTTCCTGTACCCCACGTTGGGAGTCACACCAGCTGTAGGAGCTACTGCAGCTCTGAGGCCTCTGTCTTAGCTGCATAGGTGTTCTGCTGAGACACCGATGCCTGAGGAAAGATTCTCCCCTCTACCTACCCTTGGCCACACCAAGACTTCCCAGTAGAAAGCCCAGTTACTGGCCATTGTCTCCTCGTGACGTTTGGTCATGAGGCTTGGTGGTTTACTCCGGAAGATAGAACTTATTTTGAATCCTGCAGAAAGTGAGCTGGCTTGGGCCAGATCTGATCATGAGATATGCAGCAGATAGCTACAATGTGGGAAAGTATTTATTTTGGCTCAAAGATGTAATGTGGGACCTGTGTGATTCTCCAATACCCTCATGCGTTCATCAGTCACCAGTACTACAACACTAATTGAGGCAGCAGGGTCTAGCCTGATATCTCAGACAGGTTGCAAAATCTGAAGATGTAAAATCTGAGTTTATAGCTGGAAGCTCCAGTCCAGTCTTTGTTCTCTGACTCAGCTACGGTGTCCCTGCATTTTATACAATAAGTACTTGAGCATGCAGCTACTCCATTGACTCATGGCTCATTGAGTACTCTTGGAGCTCTGCATGTGGAGTGGCTGCAGGGCTGAATTGTAACTGAATTAAAAGGCTATAATTATTTCAAGGTAGTGCTAGTGATATCATTTTAAACACTAGACTGAAGCTTGAGTATTTTATGTCAGCAACATCTAATTAAATTGTTATCTTTTAAAATGTTTTATAAAACAGTATTATGGACAAATCGTGATAACTTTTTCTGCAGAAATGGAATAAGAAAGCAAAATACTTGTAACTGTCAACCATGTTTTGTTTCTCATATTATCACTGCACACAACCATATTACTGAACATGCACAAATGAAAGGCAAAACGTTGGTTAGTGGAATTGCCATAAATGATGCCCAAATAATGGACAGCTATTTGGGGAGGTCGTTAGCTGGTGTGATTTAGTGTAGATTTGTTGGAACTGCATCTGTTTATACCAGCTGAGAACCTGAATAGTCACTAGTAGTGGCTCTAGTCCTCTCTTGACACGAGGCTATCGCCTGTTTTCTCCTTCACTTTTATTAAATACGTCTTTATTTTATTAAATAATCTCATAAACTTGAGGTGAGAAGACATGTTAGATCATTTTGTTCTGCTAAACACACACATTTTCTTCAGTATATTCCCATGCCAAAAATGTTACTGCGTTACAGTTAGGAAACTCACTGGAGGAACCTTATCAACACATCTATTAAAAATCAAGGAGATCATGTCAAAGCAGAAGTAAAGTCTAGGCCAGTGGTTCTCAAACTAGGGCTGCCGCTTGTTCAGGGAAAGCCCCTGGCGGGCCAGGCCGGTTTGTTTACCTGCCGCGTTCACAGGTTCGGCTGATCGCGGCTCCCACTGGCCGCAGTTTGCCGCTGCAGGAAGGGCAGTCAGCACGTCCCTTGGCCCGCGCTGCTTCCTGCAGCCCCCATTGGCCTGGAGCGGCGAACCATGGCCAGTGGGAGCCGCGATCGGCCGAACCTGTGGACGCAGCAGGTAAACAAACTGGCCCGGCCCGCCAGGAGCTCCCTGAACAAGTGGCGGCCCTCGTTTGAGAACCACTGGTCTAGACCAAATTCAATTATCCACAACAAACTGCCTTTCCATTTCAACATACAATCACACAAAATGCACGCAGCCAGTTCCTCAGAATTTCACTGAAGGACACAACCTTAACTCTGAGCTCCTCAAGAATAAGATATCTTACTGGCAGACCTACCTATACTGTACGAGTTTGTTATTGCTCCCTAAAAATTTGGTGTCAGAGATGAATTGAACTAGTCAAATTTTATTTTTTGTTGAAAATGAGGTCTGGTTGAAAAAGCAAATTTTTTAAGAAAAATTAGTTTCTCCCCAAAATATCCAGGTTTTGCTGAAATGTTTTTAAATCAGAAACTTTTTCAGTTGGATTTTTCTATGACAATCCAAAACTTTTTGCGGGATGGAAAATATCACTTCCTGACCAGCTTACAGGTAAGCTTATGCATTAGAATGTCTGAGGACACCACAGGCAATTAGGTGCTTATGCTTGGCTGCCTGTGCTGAGAGCCATTTATGTTTAGAAGCAGAATTATCTATCGACGCCCACAGGTATCAATGGAAACAGTAGGTCACATAGTGCTACAAATTTTAATAATATTTGTTGTTAAAAATGACCTTGTGTCTGAGATTTTTTTGTACAGCGACATTTGAACTATGAGAAGCACACCCCTGTGTTAGCTAAAGGGACCTTAAGAAGTTAGACTACAAGTCTAAATTGCAAAAAAAAGTCCTGTCTCCTGAAGTATTGAGCAGATTGACTTGTAAATTACAGAAAATTAGCTCTCTAACTTCCCTAAGAGGAAGTGATGTTACGTTTTGTGCGGATACACACTTTTTTACTTAAATAACAAAATTTAATCCTCACTGAAACAGCAACTCTCAGGAGTTCTCTAACTGCAGAGTCACTACTGAACCGCCATCATTCCTGGTGTTTTGTCCAGTTTAATTGCAAACGAAGTCAGTGCTGCTGCCTCCACCCTTTCTCGGTAGAGACTGTTCCACTGTCCTCTAGGCCAGGGGTCGGCAACCTTTCAGAAGTGGTGTGTCAAGTCTTCATTTATTTGCTCTAATTTAAAGTTTCGCGTGCCAGTAATACATTTTAACATTTTTAGAAGTTTTCTTTCTATAAGTCTATAATATATAACTAAACTATTGATGTATGTAAAGTAAATAAGGTTTTAAAAATGTTTAAGAAGCTTCAGTTAAAATTAAATTAAAATGCAGAGCTCCCCGGACTAGTGGCCAGGCCCCGGGCAGTGTGAGTGCCACTGAAAATCAGCTCGTGCGCTGCCTTTGGTACGCATGCCATAGGTTGCCTACTCCTGCTCTAGACATTTTGGTTTTTTCCTGATCACCATTTTAGATTCTCTTTTCCTCAATCTCACAACATTATTTCTGTTTATACTTGCCCAAATTGAAAGGGCAGAAACCGCAATAGTCTCTCCAGGTTAAATAGTTCACTTTCCTATATTCTTTTTTTCAGATTGAATCTCTGTTTCCAGCTGAGCTAAGAATAGGAAGACTGAAAGACAAACACTTGCTTCTCTGCTGTCGCTTTGAAAACAGATTTTCTTTTGATTTATTTAAAAGTGTCACAGTGGTCTTAAACACCACATGGTTAAACTTGAGAAATGGGAGAAATCTGCAGGGAAATGTGCACTAAAATATTTGTTAAATATAATAACTATATTTAACTCATACATAGCCTTTTTTCTATAGACTTCAAAGGAGGCAAGTATCTTTATATGGAGAGAAACATTTTTTTTTAAATTTGGTTGTGGAGTCTCCATTGCTGGTGATTTTAAGAGCATGTTAGTCAAACAGCTGTCCCGTATCCTTAGTCCTGCTTCAATTAAGAGGGATGGACCATATGATCTCTTTAGTTCTTTTTCAGCGCTACTTTTCTATTATTCTGTGATTCTATTATTTTTGTAAAATACACAAAACTTGCCCACTGTTAATGTGTGGTTCTGAATGTGAGGATGTGATAACTTTTAAAACTCCAGCAGTAACTAGGTCCCGGGATGTATGTACCATAGGCCATCATCAGCAACTTGACAGTTAGTATCCTGGGTACCAGCCACTGTTACTATATTTACGTACTTAGAATAGAATAGAAAATGGCTAAGGATCAGTTTTTCATATCACTCACCATAAAATGTGGTATGGTTATGATATATTTTAAATATAGCTCATACTGTAATCTTTTCTTGATTGATTGACTCTTATTATCTTGGAGCATATTCAAGTATCATATTTTAGCAACTGAAATGCCGTTAGTTTGTAATAGAAGAAAACAGTGAAGGACAATATTTAGAGAGGAACAGGAGTTGAATAAATCAGAAACCACTTCGTATTTTGCATGTATACAGACAAGTGGTTAATGTTGATGTTGTCTGTATCAGTGGTTCTCAACCAGGGGTCCGGGGCCCTCTGGGGGGCCGCGAGCAGGTTTCAGGAGGTCCGCCAAGCAGGACCAGGGTTAGACTCGCTCGGGGCGAGGGCGTAAAGACGAAGTTCCACTGCATGGACTGAAGTTGGGGGCCCTGAGCACCTTAGCTTTACAGTGCCCCCTGTGGCATGAGGCCCTGGGCAATTGCCCTGCTTTCTACCCCTTAATGCCAGCCCTGGCTTTTATATATGGAAAACAGGTCATGGTGGTATAGGTGGGTCGTGGAGTTTTTCTAACATGTTTGGGGTCCTCAGAAAGCAAAAGCCTGAGAATTCCTGGTCTCTCTCTCTCTCTCTCTCTTTTTTTTAGTTTGTTTTCCTAACTTTCCTTGGGATGTAGCTGTCATGGGAGGTCCTGGTTGTGGAGGGACAGAGACAGTCTCATGTAAACAGGATCAATTCCATGTGGAACATCAGGACAGCCACCTGATTTCCCAGTCCCATTAAGCTGGACTCTGTTTTCAATGCGTTGCTAGCATAAAAGGCAGCATGTGGGGGGATGGTGTGTTCCCATTGTCCAAGAATAAACACAACCTGGGCAGTAGAAATGCAAACTTCCCCACCTTGCCCTGACAATGTGCTTTTGCTTTGAATTAGGCTAGTAATTTGAGTAATGACAACAACCAATCAGCATTCCTGCACTGGTATTTATTGTGAATGAAGTCACAAAAGGGAAGGCATGTAGTCCGGAAGGACCAGAAATATACGCTCTGACACTGAGAAATTACTTTGGATTTACACTAATGTAACTGCATCACTGAGATCTAGATTTCGGCTCTCTACACTAAGATGAGACCAAGATGACTTGGTGACAAATTGGGAATACATACAAGAGAGTCAGTGAGGTGTGTGGTGGTTTTTTTTTTATATGTCCAAGTGGATCTGCTCTGAGAGCATCAAACTCGTTTTGCAAAGACATCACATTTCTTTATTCCATTCAGTTGTGACCTTCTCCATCGCGCTCTGGCAGAGAGCAGGGGACCATTGCTTTCCAAGAGAGAGCAAAGGAAACCTAGATTAGTACTGCTATGCTATAAACTGCATTCATATCCAAACAAAGCGTAGTCTGGTTCCTGTATTGGTATGAAACTGAGTTTGTTTCTTTGCTTTGTGGTTTTATCAAAGCCACAATATCTGTATTTTATCCTGGTAGGTCTATTCTGATATTTAAAAGAGGGGAAAAAAGTAATGATTATGTAAGGAACAACTTTGACATGACTTCCACCGACTGTCTCAGAAAGGCTTTTACATAAGTAGGCCACAATATTTTACAGAGATCAGCTGACAAGAAAGCAACATTTCTTCTATTTGTATGGTTAATATAGGCAGTAGAGGAAATATGGTGCAATAAATCTGCTAATGGCCTGACTCTTTGTATGTTTGCAGTTTTGTGAGTCACAGGCAACTTTTGAACAGGAGCCATCTGCTAGCATAATACTTTTAATGATACATTTACTTGAAATCCTTTTAACATGCCTTCCAGACTTCCTTTAGCCAAACAGATCAGAATAGAGTATTTGGCTCAGTTGTTTGATGTCTCTGTGATAAACTGTCTCTCTTGATTTGAGATGACAATAATGCTTGTCACTTAGCTCCTTCACTTCAGGGAATACTCCTACGTTATCCTAGATTTTCTTTCCCCTTCTTAAAACCTTTGTTATACTACTTAAAATATAAATGTTAGCATTATAGATTTGTATATTTGCCTTGCTCATGGGAGTAGCTGCAGTGATTTTTAATGGAATGTCAGTAAGGCAAGATCGGTTTTTTCTAGGGCTGTCAAGCGATGAAAAAAATTAATCGCACGAGTAAAAAAAATAATTGCGATTAATCGCACTTTTAATCGCACTGTTAAACAATAATAGAATACCATTTATTTAAATATTTTTGGATATTTTCTACATTTTCAAATATATTGATTTCAATTACAACACAGAATACAAAGTGTACAGTGCTCACTTTATATTATTTTTGATTACAAATATTTGCACCGTAAAAAAAAAGGAAATAGTATTTTTCAATTCCTCCAATACAAGTACTGTAGTGCAATATCTTTATCATGAAAGTTTAATTTACAAATGTAGTATTATGTATAAAAAATAACTGCACTCAAAAATAAAACAATGTAAAACGTCAGAGCCTACAAGTCCACTCAGTCCTACTTCTTGGTCAGCCAATCGCTCAAAAAAGTTTGTTTACATTTGCAGGAGATAATGCTGCCCCCCTCTTGTTTACAATGTCACCTGAAAGTAAGAACTAGTGTTCACATGGCACTTTTGTAGGTTTGTAGTCTGTGCAAAGCAACAGAGGATCAGCCTAACTTTGATACCTGGAAGGTACTGGAACAAATAATTAAACAATCAGTTTGTAAGCACCTAAAGGCTAATAAAATTATAAGGAATAGCCGGCATGGCTTTGTCAAGAAAAAATCATGGCAAACCAACTTAATTTCCTTCTTTGACAGGGTTGCTGGTCTAGTGGATAGGGGGAAAACAGAAAACATGATATATCTTGAATTTATTGAGGCTTTTGACACAGTCTTATATGACAGTCTCATAAGGAGATGTGGTCTAGATTAAATTACTAAAATGTGGGTGCAAAACTCGTTGAAAGACCATACTCAAAGATGAGTTATCAGTGGTTCACTGTCATACTGGGGGGACGTATCTAGTGGGGTCAGTTCTGGATCTGATACTGGTCAATATTTTCATTAATGACTTGGATAATGGAGGGGAGAACATGCTTATAACATTTTCAGATGACACCAAGCTTGGAGGGGTTGCTAGCACTTCGGAGGACAGGATTAGAATTCAAAATGACTGGAACGAAATGAAAAATTGGTGTGAAATCAACAAGATGAAATTGAATAAAGATAAGAGCAAAGTACCTTGGATGAAAAAAAAATCAAACATGCAATTAAAAAATGGGGAGTAACTGGCCAGATGGTAGTACTGCTGAAGAGGATCTGGGGGTTATAGTGGATCACAAATTGAATGAGAGTCAAGGGAGAGATAGGTTAGATATTAGGAATAATAAGGATAGCTAAGCATTGAAATAGACTACTAAGGGGAGTTGTGGAATCCCCGTCATTGGAGGATTTTAAGGATAGGTTGGACAAACACCTTTCTTGTGTT